>NC_063196.1:3738668-3978668 GCF_017589495.1 Alosa alosa | reverse complement strand
AGTTTACAAAGAAGTTATTATGTTTGTTTTATTAGCCAAAATTGCTCTAAAAGGGCAAAGTTTAACTCATGTTAAAATTGCAATAAAAAAGTAAAATGTTTAACATTAGCATACTTTACGATGCATTAACAGAAACATCTTCTCTCAACAGTGGATACCCTATCAGAAGACACACAACAGGATTTAAAATCTCCAGAGCTATCTACGGATGAGTCTCAAGACAATGATAAAGAGTCCTCTGGAGACAACAGCGATGCGACCAAAAGGAGAAAGCGAAGAGTTCTGTTCTCCAAGGCGCAAACCTATGAACTTGAGCGGCGCTTCAGGCAGCAGCGGTACCTCTCCGCGCCAGAGAGGGAACACCTCGCCAGTTTGTTGCGCCTCACCCCAACCCAGGTCAAAATCTGGTTCCAGAACCATCGCTATAAAATGAAGAGGGCGCGGGCAGAGAAGGGAGTGGACATGTGCCACCTAGCCTCTCCGCGGAGAGTGGCCATTCCTGTTTTGGTTCGGGATGGGAAGCCGTGCCATGCGCTCAAACACCAGGACCTTGCCACGTCTCTGCAGGCCGGAATATCATTCTCCCCCTTCAGTGCTCAGCCTCTCCACCAAATGCACATCAGCAGTCACCTCAGTCCGGAGGCCATTTCACAACTTTCAACGGTCCATCAGTTGGCACAGATGCAACGCTGGTCTTGGTGAGACACTATGGTGGGCAACCAGTTAAAAAGCAAAGCACTGTAATATCTCCGTATTCGTACCTATACAAGGATTTTTCACTTGTGGTCGTTACCATTGCTGTTTTGGATGTAGATTATTTTGTCACATGAATGTAGACAAAAGTGAAATTTGTGTTGTTTGTATGTATATTGATCTTAAATATTTATTACTATAAATAAAACGCCAGTGATTGTATTTACATTGTTCTTTATGTCTGTTATTTAATGATTATCCAGTAATGCGTTCAATGAAATTTGAAACATAAAGCTATTTGATGAATCCTGTTATAGCCTATGCTCACTAATATTTTCTTACCATTTTCAATGAACTCCTTTTTAATTTATGAATTTCAAAAACGGGGGTCGAATTGATAGCTGGTTTGAAGTCCGACTATAGGCTCTGTTACAGCCTTCGTCGTCTGTTATTTTCCCTTAGGATTTCAAATGTAGGTCTACACATTAACAAACATTAACAAACATAACTTTCAAATGAAGAATTCACAGGACACTACGTGGAGCTATACTGAGTTAGGCCGCTGGTGAGACAAAACAAAAATTTCAGACTGCTGTCATTATTATCGCCTTGTTCAGGATAAATTGGTCAATGGGCCTAGTAGAGAAAATTATTTGCTAAAAATATAGGCTAATATGTAGCCCATTAAATGATTAAGAAAACTCTTGTTCGTTCGAGTCAACTACCACATTGACAGGCCTATTCCGGATGACTGTGCGGGAATATTACAGTAATTTCCTATGGCTGCAATTAGTGCTTTATGATAAGCATTTCAGCGATATTATTCATGTTGTAAAACAGTGTTGTTTTAAAGGTTCCTCATGCGTTTGCCACGAAAGCCTACAAAGGTGTCATCATTGTGAGGATTAACAGGGATTTGAAATTTAGACAATTAGTCTCCACTTTAATTCAAACTTTTCTGGTTATGTGAACCTTTAACATCTCCACAGAGAAAGTTGTTTTAAACCAAATTTAGCCATCCACCAATTGGCCACTTTCACACATCCGGACTTTCATTTACAAACAGTAGGCCTAGCCTGTACTTTATATCGTGCTTACTAATGTCAGATTAGGCAAATATTATTTTTAATGGATCCCAGTGAAAAGTTCTCACATGTCTTATATAATTTGGTCTAATTACAGAAAATGCAACGGTGCGAGTCTGCCGCCATTGCCAACGCGTACCTATATTTCCTGATGCATGTAGGCCTACAATAAATCCATATGATTGAGAAGTATCCTTGTGTTTCGACTGTCTTGTATAAACGCAGGGTACTCAGTAGCCTACTACTGCATTGTCTGAAGAGACAATGTTAATTCCCACAAAACATCTGTGTCATCCTGTGAACTCGTTTCCTTCAATGCCAAGCACACATCATGAACCAAGTAATTTTATGTACCTCGCCGAAACGTAGCTCACTCATAAGGAGACAATAACCTGGCTGCATCGCATATATCATAATCAGAACTCAGAACTCAGAACTCCAACTCCCAACTCAATCAGGCCTAAAAACTCCGCCTTTCAACATATCGCTATTCAGCAACTCACCACGTGGTGGTAGTATTAGACAACGATATGCAGAGCCCTATATACAAATGACGATATGTTTCCCCAACATTGTTTACACGCTCTCCTCGAGAGATATGTTATTCTTTTCCAAATCTATCCTCCTAAAACGTTTGTATATATATATATATATATATATATATATATATATATATATATATATATATATACATTGAATTGATTAAAATCAAATGACTGAACAATATGTGTATGTGATTTAATATGTGTGTGTATATATATATATATATATATATATATATATATATATATATATATATATATATATATATATATATATATATATATATATATATACATATATACATATACACACACACATATTAAATCACATACACATATTGTTCAGTCATTTGATTTTAATCAATTCAATGTTACAGCTGTAATATTGGATAGCCTAGCCCTAGCTTATACATTTCCCAAGTAATATCTCATGACATTAAATAGCCTTAACTGAGATAGACTAGGACCTAATAAAATCCCATGTTATTGAGCAAACCTTAGGAAAAACAAATTCAAAATCTAAAGCTCAGATAGTCTGGCAGAATAAACAGGTAGGCACAGACAGATCCAGATAAAGAAATCAGGCTATGGATGTTGACTCAGATTACCAGTCGTCCAGGTTACTGAGAAATTCAAGCCTTCTACCCATATACACTGTACATCCAAACTTCTATTAAATTTATATATGACCACAGGAAAACTACATATTTACTGGGAGGAGAGGAGGATTGAGTACTATGAGTTGCTCATGACATAGAATGCTGCAGTAGAAAGGAGTGACAGTGACAGCCTATGCAGGCAAACATATTTTAAGCCACATACTGCAACGACCCATACCCTCAGCACACACCCTCCCACGCTAGCGTGCAGACGGACTCGCTCACTCACTCAATTACTCACAATCACACTATGTACATACGTACAGGAGACCTTGGTGGTTGTAGAGAAATTAAACTGCATCCCATTGCATTTATGGACTGTAATATGAAGGATATAGTGTAAATGTGAGTCTGATGTCATATAATGGGTGCAGAAACAGACTAGGAGTGAAAAACTTATGAGTCAATGTTGGGCCAGGTCTAGAGGAAGTTTCTTAAATTACTTGTATCGCTGCATTTTTCAAGAAGTATTATGTGGTATTACAGTAATAAAACACCAAGGTTGTTTTATATCCCAGAATTCTACACAAATAACTGGTAAATAATTGACTAGCAAAATTTGATAACTAAGGTGCTTTGACATATCTTTAGAATTAGAATTATTTGAAATAGTGAATTGTTGTCTTAACAACATCACTATCATTCTAAATGACCAGCAGTTTTCAAATATGCAATATTAATTTGGATTTATTTTTCTGTTCTGGCTGAATATATGATATGAGAACCTCAACAAGAATAATCAGATTGTGTTATTCTTTTCTCTTTGATAACTAAATACCATTTCAGAAGGCAAACTGCACACAGTAGACAACCTCTCTGGGTGATGCAAAGCTTTTATCAGTTGACCATCATAGAAACACAAACAGAGCTTTAGACATAAATGCAATGAATGTGTTTCAAATAGCCACACAGATGCTTCAGTCTGAGGCAGCTCTTATCGGGGAAGGCTTTTTATAAGTATTCCATGAAATTGAATGTGTGGCCTTGACTTGGCTAACACCCTGCTGGAGCCCTGGAGCTCAGCTGCTGACATCCTCTCACTGAGAGTGACCCTGACATGGGGACACACACGAGAGGACGTGCTTAGGATGATCAGAAGGGTGAAACCAGGCTTGTTTTTTCCCTCTGACATTTAAAAAAAAGAATATATCATTTTCTCATGATGTAACTGGGCATGATCGAGGCAAAGAGTCAATATACTACACCTTTATATCACTATGTCTGTTTCTTCAATGGCTTGCTGTCTTGATTTGAGGCTGAGGCGCTTAAATTGTGGACCCAGATTGTTAGTACACACCGTCATGTTGTTGTTTTTAATCTCTATGGTGTCAGACAGACAAGCATGACGTTCCCACATTGGGTACGACTTGATTGGGTTTTGGATAGCACAGCCACAATTTAAATGATGTCTATCAAAATGATATTTCACATTGGCTGGATCAACTCACACCACATTAATGACCGGCTCAGTCGCTCAATCAACCAACACCTTTACCTTCTCGGGGCAGGACTAGATGATGATATCCAATATAAGATAAGAATATAATAAGAGGTATTGTGTGGCAATCTCTGTCCACAGAATAAAAGGGAATGGGGGCCAATACTGAGGACCAATCCATCATCATTGACACAAAAGATGGCAAATAGAACACAATTAGAAAAGCTAGACAGATGTGTCACTTTATTTTTCATTTATACCAGGATTAAAATGCAGGATTACAGTTTAACAGTCAAGGTCCAAGACACGTCATCCCTCTTATGTCACTGTAACACTACCATGGAACCTTAGTGGAACAGTATCTATCAATATGTTTTTAAAAAAGAATATAATTAAATAAAATCTACAATCACTTACGGTCATTATCCCTGCATGTTGAGCAGTGAGTCATTAAACTATGCACATTCTTCACCACTAGAGGCAGACATGCCTGAAGCAGTACACTAGGACAGTGCTGACTGAGGACGCCATGGTTTGTTTTGTTGTTGCATTCCCACCTACTTCTTTATTTTGCTTAAACATATTTTCTGTTCCTAAAACAGAACACCATAGTTAAGCATTTTAGACCAACGCCCCCTCATTAAAATCTAAAGAAAGATCCAAGCATGGCTAAATTACATGAAGGTCTATCAACCACATTGGCCCCAGTTCGGCGGCGATAGTTAGCAGGAAGTTACGTCAAGTCGGGGACTCTGGAATGTGCGAGATCTCTCTGGTGAAGTGAAATTGAATAAATGAAAAAAACAATCACATACAAGCAGTGTTAAATTCTGATCTATCTCTCTATCTTTTATTAATTAACTGTGGCCTGACTCTTCGGCACTTTGTGCCTCTGATTTCGCTCTGGCCACAATGCGCATGTCCTGTTGGCAAAACACGCTGTCAAACTTGTACCCTTTGTAAAAAAGAGGTGGTATATTTGTAATATGTGAAAATTCCTACACTGTCTAAAAACTGGAATTCACTGTACCATCTCACATGAGATAATGAGTCAGTGCTCTGATGAACCACAGAAAAGTTATAAATATATCCTTTGAAATAGATTCAACAAAAAGATGCAGGTAAATGCAATTAAAGCTGCAGTTGGCAAGTCTGACAGATTGAGGGGACTTAGCCAACATTTTGAATGTTTACAACTCTCATGCCCCTCCCCCACTACCACCGAGCACCCTCTCATGCGCACCAGACTGCACCAAACTATGATTGACAGTCAGATCTCACACAGCCCTCCTCTGATTGGACCAAAAGAACTCTGTGCTGTGGATTTTTGCAAAACAAATAACAGGCTCTAGGTGGAGGTAGAAGTGCGTTTTCTTTTCTAAAACCGGCTGATTTATGTTGTTCTGTCGGAGCATATTGTCGGTTTCATTGAATATGATCAAAAAAATCTTGCCAACTGCAGTTTTAAGTAAATGAAAAATCTAAGTTTCAGAAAAGTTGCCAATGATCCCATAGGGATGTGAATTGCAATTCATTTCTGTGACTTCTCTGCTTTCTCTGTCTTATTTTTTATTTTAATTTTATTTTTACACCACAAGTGTTTTGATAAAAGAAAAAGGAAATACTACAGGGACAACTACCATAAGGGATGTATTCAGTCACATGGGCCAGAAATGTACAGTTTCTGCTGATCTTGAGAGTGTCCATGTGAGAGCATGACTGGGGCTCAGAATGGCATTGTTTCCTATTGATTTAGCTCTTATGTCTCATCTCGCCTTATAGTGACCCGTGTTCCTTTGAGGGCTCTTCAGGTGACGCCATGGGCCGAGAGAACTCGACAGTCCTTTGCAGTGCTTACCTCAGCATGTCATGCAGAGAGAGGGTCCATCACACTTGTTCTCTGGAGTGGAACTTTTGAGATGTGGACACAGGAAGTGGTCCTTCTGATGAAAGGTCACCTGTGCGGTCCCCAGGCTTGAGGATTCCATGTGGACAGGGGCCTTCAATTCTAAGGGAACCCTAACTTTAACCCTTAAAACATTTACAGGCAAATACATTTTCAAAGGCAATCCAGGCTATTTGTCAGCTAGCATTACAATTAATTTAATTGCTTAATTAATTAAAAACGGAAGCATGCATAAGCATAACCTGTGCTTTTGAGTTCCAGATTAAGGCAGATGAGAAATTATTCTCAAAGGATAAAGAGGTTCCCCTTATTTGACCATAACCAATCTTAATTAGGCACTATGAGTGCTAAACAGGAGATCTCCTTCAACCAGGCTGTGAAATAACAGAAGCGATGACTAAAGAGACAGTGTGATTTAAATGGGTGATTGAAAAGCTCATGTAAGGAAAAAGACTACAAGAAAATATCTGACTGTTTTGCATCTAATTGAGCACCACTAGATCCTTACAAAGAAGGTGGAAGTTGGGTCACAACACCCAGATGCTTTGTGGTAAAGATTGTCCCATAAAGCATCCAAGAAAGATGTTGGATGAGCCTAGGTGAGGTAGGCTGGCACAGCCATCATCCCTAAAATGATTGAAAATTCAGTGGCTGGAAAGAGTCCACAATCTTAAGTCTAGTCCATCAAACTCCCCTCTGTAGCAGAAAGAGGCCATTGTAGATGCACATTAAAGCATGGGGATTGCTTACAGTTTTCTCAGTCGCTTTGGTGCATTTCTCAAATCAGCATTAATGTTTGCACAGCAGTTAGTGCATTTCTCCAAACAATTAGTGCAAACTGCACCACATATTGGGTTACCTGCAGAAATGCGTATCTTGGTAAAAATGCTTAGTTTATGTCTCAAAAGCAAGTTTTTATGCTAAGGAAAATATCAGTGCAATCAGAATGACCAGTCCTTAAGCATTTGTTAATGAATAAGGTAGTCAAACTGCTTTGTCAATTTGTCAATATGACAGTTTACTTTGTAAATATTGTCTAATGAAAAATCCACAAGGATGTGCGCGGCATACAGCGGGGAAAATAAGTATTGAACACATCAACATTTTTTTCAGTAAGTATACTTCCAGTGTGGCTATTCACATGAAATGTTCTCCAGACATTAGTATTAACTTAGATAATCCACACATATTAAAAAATCCAAACATTAATGTCCATAAGTAGAGTTATGAGTAAAAAAGTGGAACATCACAGGTAAAAAGTATTGAACACGCCTGCTGAAATTTCTTAAATACTTTGTGGAAAAGCCAATATTTGTAATGAGAGCTTCAACACATTTCCTGTATGATTAAACTAATCAGTTGCAGTATTCAGGTGTGATTTTGGCCCATTCTTTTAAACAGATAGTCTTTTAATATTGAAGATTCCAGGGGTCCCACTAATAAATCCTGATCTTTAGGTAACTTCCAAAATTGTCCAATTGGATTAAAGTCAGGGCCTTGATTTCCTTTCTCTGAAACCAATTTAGAGTTTTTTTGCTGAATGCTTTAGATCATTGTCCTGCTGGAAGGTCTAGCCACGTCTCATACTTATCGTCCTGGTGGATGGCAAGATTCTCCCAGGAAAAATCGCTCCTTCAACTGTGTGAAGTCTGCCAGTACTATGAGATGAAAAACAGCCCCACACCTTGATGCCTCCACCTCCAAACCTCACCAGTATGGTATTTTTAGGGTGATGCACAGTGCCATTTCTCCTCCAAATATGGTGTGTAGTATGACATCCAAAAAGTTAACATTTTCTTTCGCCTGACCAGAATACATTCTCTCAGTATTTAATAGGCTTGTCCAAATGTTGTGTAGCAAACTTTCAACGAGCTTCGACATGCTTTTCTTCAGTAATAGTCATGCGGGGTGAGTGTGCATAGAGGCCATGGCGGTGGAGTGCATTACCTCTGTATTTTTCTCTGTAACAATTGTACCTGATGCCTCCAAGTCTTTCTGGAGCTTTCTCCAAGTGGTCCTTGGCTCTTAGGCTACACTTCTGACTATCCTTCTGACTTCCTGGTCAGAAATCTTGTGAGGAGATCCTGTGCATGGCCGATTGATGATGCAGTGATGTTCCTTCCACTTGCAGATAATGGCTCCAATACTGCTTACTGGATGATTCTTAAGTTTTGAAATGCATCTGTAACCAGTTCCACTGATATGTTTTGCAACAATAATGTTGCAAAGGTCTTGGAAGAGCTCTTTGCTTTTACCCATTATGAAATGTTTCTTGTGTGACACCTTGGTAATGAAAAACCTTTTATAGCTCATTAATATGTACTAATCCATCTTATATTAATTTGCACAGATATGAGGGATAATTACTACTAATAATAATTACTCTCTAACTGCGTATAGATTCCAGCTCGTTCCTGGCCATTCCTTGCCTTTGTGCACTGCTTTTTCTTAGTGTTTTCATTACTTTTTCCCTGTGCCATTCCACTTTTTTGCTCATAACTCTACTTATGGACATTAATCTTTGGATTTTTTGTGTGGATCACCTAAGTTAATACTAATGTCTGGTGAAAATTTCATGCAAATAGCCTCACTGGAAGTATACTTACTGAAAAAAATGTTGATACTTATTTTCCCCGCTGTAGCTATTTAGGTAAAAAAAGTTACACATTATTGTGTGTTATTGATTGCAAGAGACTGGATATGTTTCACCATTTTCTCTATATTGTACTATACTGTTTGTATTGCAGACATTGTTGACAGACATTGTTACAGTAAGAAAGTATTTTACAGAATTGTGCAAAGGAAAATGTTCAAATTTATGGTAAAACATATGAAATACCCCTTATGTCAACTAGTTATGACAACTAGATTAACACTTTTGCATGTGATGAAATAAGGCCTATTATAAAGTGTAGGACTATTCAGCATGGAACTAGAATAGTGCATTTTGACCAACATGATAGTATCAATTGAAAATGTAAAAAACAGCAGATATTTGTACATAATTAGTTGTATGGATATACTAAAGCATTTGCTGTTGTACAAGATTGGAAGAAATTGCTTTTATGAGATAAGATGATATGGAGTTGGAACGTGTATTATAAATTTCAATTCTGATCTGAGAAATGCACCAAAGCAAGCATCTAAAGACTGTAGGCTGGTTTTGCAGAAAAGGGGTTCTCTGCCAAGTGTTAATGTTTACAATACAAAAACAGCTTCTTTAGTTTTTTTAGAAATATACTATAGCAAACTATTGCAGGCCTGTATGTAATTTGCAATTGCACGTCTTATTCCTAAAACAAATGGTCTGTGTCAAAAATGTTGCTTTTAAAACATTAAAGTACATGCGGGTCATATTACTGTCATGGTCAGCATTAATTTGTTGTGTTGTCATTTCAGTGGAGAAGGCCCTTACCACTGAGTCCCTTGGCACTGTAGAGAATGATGATTATTCTCAGGGGTGTCAGAAAAACACATACTCCATAACATCCTGCCCAAAAACATGTTCTGTAATACAGCTCATTGCTTTAGTAAACCATCAGCTCTTCTACTCTGAAACGAATGAGTTTATTTACAGTTAATTGGACAAACATATGTTTTTTTTTTTTTTTTTAAAACATTTCATAACATTGGCAGCAATATCTGATGGATCTGAAAACCAGATAATAGTCACCTCCTAACCCTAAGACTTAAAAACAGTCCCCTATCCCTAACAATTGCCTGATTTATATAATATTAAGGTTTTCTAATACAAACCTCTATACTACATACTTGGCCATCTCTGACAGCCTCGGACCAGGTTCAAATTAAACACCTGGAGATCTTTGTCTCCCTACAATTAAAAGTCCCCCACATGTCCATATTCTTATCCCCCTCTCATCCATTACTCTCTTTCGGCAGCAGATAAATAATTCCCAGCATCCCTTTCCTGTGATATAAATATAGTGCCTGTGGAGTCGGCTGACTCTCCGTCAATCCCTCCCCATGCTCCACTCACTGTAAATGGTCACTCATCCACTCGCCTCGCACACCCCACAAATGTGGGCTTCCCTCGGGCTGAGCTGACCTTCCACACAGGCCCTGGCTCTCCACGAGTCCACCTCCGGCAGGCAGAGATGAGCCGCTGGGCTGCCTGGGCATTCATCTGAATGGGGGGGGTCCACTGCCCTTGGAGCCAGGTGGTCTGGACCCCTCCGGTGAGTGGAGGTTGAGTGGCCGCCTCTCTAAGTGCCACGGGACCACAGCTGCATGGCCCAGTGCTCTTCACAAGAACAGGGGATTAGAGGGGAACGCAGGGAGGGAGGAACGGAGGAAGGGAGAGAGAGAGAGAAAGAGAGAGAAACAGAAAGAGAGAGTGGGGGGGTGAAGTCAAGTTTGAGGATGAGGGAAAGAGCATCATATGTGTGCACATCTGTGTGTTTGGGAGATAGATAGATAGATAGATAGATAGATAGATAGATAGATAGATAGATAGATAAATAGAGAGGAGGTTTAAAATCTAAAGAAGTGACATATTCTATAGAGGGACAGACTGTGTATTTGAAAAGAAGAGGATCTGAAAAGAATAAGGATGATATGTACTCCATCACTGTTGTACAGATTAGGGTATTTGATATGCACAAAAAAGATTAGAGCACTAACCATGTTTTGTCATGTATGTGTGAGTTGCTTCATTACAAATACAAAGAGAGAGAGCGTGAGGGAGAAAGGGAGAGAGGATAGCTTACAAACTAATGATTGCAATTCATGAGGACTCATTTTCTCGATGTTTCAAGATTGCACAGTGATGTTATTATTCCTCTGATGTTTTCTACACTTTGACTTTCAGCCATATGATTTTTCGGCTTCTGTGGACTCATACAATAGCTGTATTGTTTCCAATCATAGCACAATCTTCGAAGTAGACATACTGACCAAAATTGATGTTGTAGTCATAACAATGGATAGAACAAAGACAATATCATTTCACTCATGCTTGTCATTATTTTTCTGTTTTGAAACCTGATACCCCTGCTTCAGTTCTTTCAGATGCACTGAATGTAATCTTCTCAAGTTGAGCTCCACAGCAAAACGGGTGGTTTAGATTAAAAAGGCTATAGACAGAGAGACTAGTGCTGGGTAAATGAATTCTGACTTAAAAGTAGGAGATGGACAACCTCAATTTGATTGAGATATCCATATCAAAAATGACCACTACATATGTGCAGTATGACTAAAAAAGAGAACAAGTGTATCTTCAGATGGTATCACTTCCTTACACTTTCAAATCAGAATAAACAATAAACGAAGATCATCAAATTGAATTTGTTTTTTTGTTCAGTGGAAGTATACTTGCATCCTCTCTAGTCTTTCATGTATATTTTTGATTTCACAACAGAAGTCTGTGATACCCATAATAAAGTGCAGTGTGCATTTACTAACGATTCAGTCATGCAGCGGTATAGTTCAAAAACGCTCCATCAGAATAACAATAAAAAGGTAATTTTAAGAAGGGGAGGCATGAAATGAATATGAGACAGGCAAAGAATGCTTCTCCTTAACGGGAAGGTAAGATCTTTGTTGATTCTGACAGGCATCTTCCTAAATATTCATGTTCTTCAAAGTGGTGCTTTGATTATCCACGTGTTGTTCATTGTTCCTCTCAGCCAATATGTCGTCCACAGAGGGGTTCCATTCGTCAGGCAATAGATTAACTGCTGGAGGCCTGAACCTTGATAATGAGAGAGCAGAATTTGAATGGCAATAAGGATGACAGATGAGCCATACCACTAAGGCAGATGTTATCTGCCTGTGTGCATTATGTGAATACACTCATATCTCTTGTTTTTGATTCTGGGTGATACACAAGGCTGTGGCATAGAAATGGTAAATAATAGTCTGTAAATACAATAGTACTTCAGTGCAGAGGGATCACCTACCAAGTTTATAAAAAAAATGGCATTTTTTTTAGTACATCAAATTTTATATAATTTGTCATTCTCAAATCCTTAAACATACCGTAGTTTGTATTTTGCATATTGACAACCACAAAGTAGTGCAGTGCTCTTGATTGAGTTTTCACCAATTAAGCAAGTGATCTGGAGTTCACAGTCTCGGATCTGAGTTTACGACTTACACAATGCTGACTTTTACAGGCAGAATGCATTCCAGTCTTTCACACAAAACAAGCTGTCTCAGGCATAGTAGACTGAACAGGTTAAACTGTGATCAGAGGAATATTTGGTCCATTTTGCAGCGGGATACTGTAATGTTTGTGCATGGTTACAATCTCCTGAATATTTAATTTATACCTCAATTGGTATGGATAACAAAATGTGTTGCTGCCATTAAACTTTCCTTGAAAATGTGTGATATTGAGTGGTTTAGATATATTTTCTGAAATAGGGTCTGCTTCCACAAGTTTATGAAACATCCAAGAGTCCACAGTGAAAATTGGAGTGTGTGTGCTGGCGGAGCTAATGTTGAGTGATCCACATTCACCCCTGGGCCCTGTAGCAGGGGCTTGAAGAAGGACTGCAGTTCGCTTGGTGGGCACTGGAGGCAGAGCCCAAACAAAACCCTGAGGGGAAAAAAGCTGTTCAATGATAAGGTATGCATTAAAAAAAGTAAAAAGTAAAGAAATAGCGCACAGAAAATATGCGGAAAATATTTAAAAGATTTGGATAAGCTGACATATATTCAGTTTTGATCCAAGTTTCTTTTCTATCTGAGACTGTAATGATGTCACACAGGTCACATTTGAATGAGATATAGCCTTATACCAGACTGAAATATTACCAAATGCAACATGTTAACACAAATTTGAAACAATTTAGAAAGAAAACAAATCCCTTTATTGAATCAATAATATCCACTTTAACATCAAACATACCACCATATGCCTCTCATAAACAACACAATAGAAAACTAAAGTTGCTGTCAAGGACTGAATGTGAATGTATGATAAACGAAGAGTAAATTAAATTCAGAAAAAAATAGAGCAGGACATGCAAATATCTAACGCATGAAAATGTTCATTACAAATGTTGCTGTTAAATGTATTTACTATTCGAGGTCGTTAGCTGCAATAGGCTATAGCATCGCATACTCTTTCTTACATTTTGGTTTTCTGTCGCCATTCAGGTTTAAAACTTTAGAGTATTACTTACGTAATTGGAGGGTGTAAAGTGTAAATTCCATCATATAATCATAAAAAAATGTCGTCTTTGTAAATGGCTACATCACAGTGTCCCATGACAACTTTCTCTTTCACATTCAGGATAAATTGAAAATGCAATAGCATATATTTTTAGATGCATTTTTTTTGGTTTGTTGTCTTTTGAAGAGGACATTTGCTGGCATTTCAGGATTGTGAATTCATAGTTAAGCTGGACGTTAGAAGTAAGTAGCCTGTCCAAACACTAACTATACCAAAGATCTATACACTGAAAAATCAAATTTAGTTGTAGGTGACAACAGTTTAGAAAGTATTTTCAAATGAGTGTGCCTCTTATTTGAGATTAGTCAGCGCAGGGAATTACTAGGCTACCACTTGTGTTTAGTGACAATACGTAAACCACGCAAAGCTTGATTAACTGGCCCACGCGCTTTATCGAGAACGCAGCCTACCTGTGGAACAAAAGGGAAGAGAGGGTCAACAAAGCGACACGACTACATGAATTATTGTTCTCTTGCGCATCAGTCCATTTCAAAGAAAAACAAAGAAATAAGCAAAGTCCACAGAGTATTTCAGATTAATGGTGAAATTTTTTGCATAAAAATAGTTTCATGGTTTTATATTTTTTTTAACAAGATTATATAGGGCCTAAAAAATATCACTGTATATCTTGAATTCCTATTAGGCGTGTTCCAATAAATTTGCAGCACATCAAACTAAACGTGCAGTATAGGTTACAACATTATGTCATCAAAAGGGATACGACTATTTTCCATAAATAACATGCTTATTCAGTGTCAATCAACATAGGCTAAAGAATTTGGACTATTATGGCGTGGATTCTTTTTTATTAGCTCCCCTAAAGCATCTTGGGAAATGTAAATATAATTGGCCCTTCCAAGTTAACTGTATGGGCATATCATGTCTAAAATTGTTCAGTTTCCTTGAAGAGCGCCACACAATGTGCAACTGTCTGAACATTTCTAGCACATCTATTTTATGGACTTCACATCAGCGAATATTTTACGATAATGCTATGATCATTCAAGGGTAATCAGAAACAGATAAGCTCGATCCGTGGAGCAAGTGAAACGAACTTAACGCACGCCTAGGCGTGCGGACGAGCCAGTGACCAGGAAAACAGGAAAATGAACACAAAAAATATGCCAACCATTCTCTGCCGTTTCGGGGGCTAAATTAGTCTAGAACTGGAACTGGAACAACATGCATATACAGCGAGTATAAACACGTGTCAAGAGAAAAGCACCCAACCTCTCCAAAAAAAACACTCTGGCACCAAGAAAACATTTTCGGCCTGAGCTCACGGGTTTTACACTTAATATATAGATACACAGAAAATATTAGATGGAATCATAATCATTTGAACAAGTTTTGCTTTTAAAGTTTAAAAGTTTAAAATGAATCGATCTAATTTAATCCAAAAACTCCACGAACCCACACTACACTGGTTTCCCGCTATTAGCATCATTTCCATCCTTAAGAAACATTAATTGTGGGAGAATGAGACGGCCACAGAAGAAAGGAGACCTCAAGAGGCCTGTCATTTACGTGCTGCGCTGAGACGAACCTTTCACCTTTCCGCCGGAAGATATAGCGCTCTCAAGTAGCGCCACTGTACCGCAGGAGCCTACACCTGGCCACTGCCATCTCAAGTGCATTTCACATTAAAAAGGAGACGGACAATTTTAAGAACTGATGTGAATAGGCTACATCAAACCTGAAGCGGTTGAAGTACACAATAAGGTAACATTTAGTAAAATATGAAGAGCGACATGGATTTGCTTTACATTGGTACTAATTTCCCCCTAAACAATTCTTCCAGAAAGAAATAATCAGCATCGGTTTAGCGGTTTGCTATGTATGCTATTTTTTTTCTACACAAATTGAAAAAAATCGAATGCCCCGTGCAACTGACAGGGACATTTGTATTGTGGTTTCTTAAGAGCCATGATATCAGAAGGCCTTTATGAAGCTCGCTTGTCTGTAAATTGAAAGCCATGTATGCAGCTATACAGTCCGAAGTTCAGTTAATCCGAACTAGAGGTATCAATGAGATCGATCTGTATTTCTGTGCTTAATTTAATACTCGGATAACCTAGTGAGGTTACCTATCCCACATTAGTTAGATTAGAGGGTAGGAATTTTGCCATTGTCATCGCTGCAGGTGTACCCACAGTCTGGTTTCTTACTACTTCGCATTCCTTTCTCCCGATTAGTATTTAATAACTCCCTGAAGAAAGTTTAGACAAAACATAAACTGATGCAGCTACGGCTGTGCAATGTTCCCGTTTGGATCCCTCGACTCGGAGCCCACTTGGGTTTGGCCTTTATTAACATATTCGAGTTTGAAGGTCAGCCTTTGAAGATGCGCTTTAGAGGTTTTGTAGACGAGCAACGACTGCATGGCACCTCATTTGCTTCACTTACGTCCATGGTCCCGTGGAGGGGCTGGATCAGGACCCCGGCCCTCTCTCTCCAAGCGCGCAAATTCTTTACTGACCTCTCCAAATCCTCCTCTCAAGTTACTGTGTCCCGATGTCCAGAATGAATCAAGTGGTCCATTGATCCATCGGCACTTTAAAAGCTTATTTTTCTACAGATTTTAATGGTATAGAAGTTCTCCCAAAGTTCCCAGTAAAACTGTTAACATCAAAGTAATTTACGAGAATATGCCAGCAATCAAATATTGAATTAAACACACAATTCTGATCTACAGATTTCTTGAAATTTGACAAGACAATATATTACATTTGATGGCACCACTTCATGCCTGACAAAACTGTCACATAGATAAATATCGACTTAAATGAAAGCATACTTACTTTTGCGCATTCAAGAATTACATATTTCAACAAAAGACAATTCAGATCTTTAAAGAAAAAACAAACACTTTGCAACCACACTCCACTATGATACAGTAGGGCTTTCTCTTCACAGACAGAGCGGCCAATCACTATTAATAGATGCAACATTGTCTAATACCTGGAGTATTACACAATATTTCATCTGTTTACTAGTACATTATGAAAATTACAATTAGTGGACAATGCAAAACAATTCTCTTTACCTGTTAATGCAAAGCTGCCTAGAGTCCCGGTAAACTCAGAGGATCTTGCTGATCTTCAGTTTTTTTTTTTTTTTTTTTTTTAAATGCTCCAGATTATCTTACAAACATAGAACGTATTTTCCCTTTGCTGGAACGCAATTTCCACAAAATGCTCATTGAAACCGAGAGATGATGAGGTGCTTTGAAGGCCTTCCATAAGGTCGCATTGGTGGCCCATCGGCAGCGCACTGGCGGAACTGGTGAGCTGAAGTTGCGTTTTGTGGCCCTCTGCCATGCCCTCTGACTCACTGGTCTGCGAGGTTGAGAGGCTTTGTATTTGCATACAGAGCTATGTCCCCTTAAAACCGTCAGTGATTGCCGATAAAGCCAATTTCAGAAAACAGGTCCCTACTGTACATTTCTTGACGAAAATTAACAAAAGAGGGTGCGCATAGGCTGTGCTATTTCAACTTTTATCTTCAAATGCATCATAACACCTATTTTGTGATCAAATATTTATTGTTTGAGGCTATATAAATAAAAATAATAAATGAAATCAGGCCTACCAAATACATCAAATACATTGGACAATAATATTCTCTTAAGGGCATAGTTTACGCCACACTTTATTACCTCGAATGCGCTACTGTAAATGTAAAAACCAGTATAAATATATTTTTGATTAATTATGTTATGGAGACGGGCCTGCGAAAATGATTTGCTTACACTGGACAAATCTATACCAGACTCCGACTTTTGATGCATATTCCTCAAAATATATAGTTTCTATAATACCCCATTTTGTCCAACCCAGCAGCAGACTAATAACTGTCAAATTGAAGAACAATTGACTGCTTCCCTTTGCAACTATATATGACAATCCATGTTGATATGTCAACCTAGGTTAAAACATTAAGTCTGGAAGTAAACATGCCATCAATCTAGCAACCAGGTTTAAGTGTCTTAAGCAATAATCCCCATAATCAACTCCTGTTGTAGTATACAAACAAACGTGATGTTATGCATTATTGGACATGGTGTAAACAATACAGAGTATGCACGTTCAACTACATGCATCTTGCTTGTTTTGCATTAGTCAACACACTACATACAGTCTTTGCTTAAGTTTTAAACAATGGTGTTCTTGATTAATGAGCTTGAAACTGGTTGAATCTCGTGCAGCATACATATGCTGAAAACGAGACAAAAAAACAAGACTTGTCTACCAGTAGTATTACCCAACATAATAGGCTGAGTCCAAGTAATTTAATATTAAAGCCAAACTGTAAGAAGCTAGTATAGTGCGTCAAACATTCGACGACTATCGTTACGCATTCGCGAAATTGCAGTTTTGTCTAACTCTCCCACAAATATTCTGATGGCATCTTTGCTTATCTTTTTTTTAACCAAAAGTAGCATTTTCTTCAATTACCCCGCTAAAATGTCAATGGCCATTGTTGGCTAGTTTAGGACATTGCTCCGCCCCTTGTGTTTGTCGTAAACCTGGCGCCTGGCTAGAATAAACCCCAAGATAAGAGCGTACACTGCTTGCCTCCTCCAAGGCGATCAATTGGGTCTCAGGCAGAGTAGGAGAACTCACATATTCAGCAGTGGAGAGGCGCATCCTGCACCACACCACAGCTTGTGGCAGTCTCGGAAATTTTACCTGCGGGCTGAATCATGTCCTTGAGCCCTAAGCACTCAACTCCTTTCTCAGTGACAGACATTTTGAGCCCGATCGAGGAGACCTACAAAAAGTTTGGTGGCATGGATGGAACAGGGAACCTTGCGTCTCCGCTTGGCGCGTACCGACAGCCGCAGGTATCTCAGCCGAGCATGCAGCAGCACGCCATGGCGCACAACACCGCTGTTGCTACTACCTACCACATGCCTCACGGGGTGTCCCAGTTCACCCACACGGCCATGGGAGGATACTGTAACGGGAGCATTGGCAATATGGGCGATCTTCCATCTTACCAAGACACCATGAGGAACGGAGCAACGGCAACGGCTTGGTATGGCGCAAATACCGAAACCCGCTACCCAACCAGTAAGTGTCACCTTTTCTTTTGTTGGTTCGATTTTGCATATATGTTTACACGTTGATACGAATTCAAAAAACATTTTGACAGCCCAATACTTGGACCTAGACTTTATAATAACTACAAAATGTTAAAAAAAAAGTACAAGGTGCTTGCAAGATGCTGAACTAACACAAATGATGAGTAATGGAACATTGATTGCGTTGCCTTATTTATCCTAGAGTTCTATTTTCCTTATTGAAATATTTGTGAAATCCTACTAATTGTGATTCCAATTGTATTCAGTTTCTAGATTTATGGGGAGCTCGACTGGCATGAACATGGCTGGAATGGGGACCCTGACCGGGATGGATGCCACAAAATCTATGGTGACTTTACACTCTGCTCCCCGACGGAAGCGCCGCGTCTTGTTCTCCCAGGCTCAGGTGTACGAGCTGGAAAGGCGCTTTAAACAGCAGAAGTATCTCTCGGCCCCTGAGAGGGAGCACCTGGCCAGTATGATCCACCTCACACCGACGCAGGTTAAGATTTGGTTTCAGAACCACAGGTACAAAATGAAACGCCAAGCCAAGGACAAAGCGACACAACAGCTACAGCAGGAGGGAAATTTGTGCCCACAGACGCAGTCGCCGAGACGGGTGGCAGTTCCCGTTCTCGTGAAGGACGGCAAGCCGTGCCAGAACGGCTCCAACACGCCAACATCAGGACATCAGCAGGTGCAACAAAGCGTTTCTAGTGAGGTGATTGCGGCAGGCAATACAATCCTTCAGCATCAGAGCCAGGCAGTCAACCCCTTGGGTTCCCCCGAAGACCTGGACGACATGTCACCGAGCCCTCCGATTCTACATGGTCAGATGGGCAACATGTCGCAGACAGATGCTGCTCTGATCGAATACACCAGTAACATGGTCAACTCCAACCTGCTCTATGGCAGAACTTGGTAGACTGCTTGGGCAACTGCAATAATCCTTTGTTTTTGTAATTTTCCCTGCAACAACTGAAAAGGATGTTTGGGTAATATTAACAAGGAACTCCTTTTTTTGGACGCAAGACAGCGACTTGACAAAGTCTACATTTTTTTAACATCTGAAAGGACAGTTTGCCAGTGTATACAAGATACCCGTCTCATTTCAATATATTTTGACACATTGCGCAACACACACAAGAAAGTGTTAAAATAATTGTTTTCTAATATATGGGACTGGGAAAAAGAGAACATTTTGTTAATTAAAAACGTACAACAAAGCCAATTTTCAACTAATTATTCTACCTGATAAGACTGAACAGTACTTTTTAGGGGCTTGGGGATGTACATATCTGGCACGACGGTCAGAATTTACGTATTGCCCTTACAAATGTACATTGTGTTTTACTTCAAATATTTTGTAAGTTAATCATAACGCCATGGCTGCTGAAATACATATATATTGGGAAAACTCATTTAAAATATGATAATAAATAATGTGACGAAAAACTCCTTATTCCATTTGTTTAAGTTTTTGATAACAATGACTTTTGTTTCAGGTTCTTTCACAAACGGATATTGGTGAACGTGTAGCCCATCCTTTTAAAACTGTAGCCTACTCTATATGTATAAAAAAATGGCAGACTATCGTGTAGGCTACATTTCTGCTTCACAAAAATCTACATAATAGAAAATAACGCTTGAAACGTTTTAATTATATTTGAGAATAAGAACATTTTCCTGTTAGACGACGTATTTAGCAAACAGCATTATTCATCTAGTAATTGTGATAAATAAAATGCTCACAAAAAAGCAATGAGATTTCTTGAACGACATCGAAACCAAAAAATAATAGTAAAACTTTACAGAATTCCGCCCTTTTCCTTTAGAACAAAAAACTCAATATAGGCAATTTGCTCCTGCTGACTGCGGGCTTTATCATTAATATTCAAACCTTAACAACTCACTTTCAAATTCATTGGGAGAAAATACCCTCAAACTTATCGGTACATCTCCCGTTATCAATCAATTGTCCCAAAAAGAAAGACTTCCACACTACACACGAGTCAAAATGCTCTGCATTTCCGAACATAATAACGACGTGCATTTAATAGTCTACAAATATTTAATCACCTGTGTACATTGATACAGACCTACATAACTCAGATAGGTTGGGCATGGATACTTACATAAAACAATGTTAATCAGGCCCCTATCTAATTTTTGATTAAACTAAAGGACAGAAATCACTATAGAGCTACATCTCCTTAATTAGATTCACACCAATTTCACTGTAGTCTTTCAAATCGCCCATCTACATGTGTAATTGCTGATTAATGGAATTGAATTCATGATCTGAGCCAAATCTTTAAATGTCACCATTTCAGACATTTCCTTTCTAATAAAATTAATAAGCACCCTGGATTTCTAATGGCTAATGCAGAGAAAGTCTTATTAGATACATTAACATTTTATAGACCCCAATCTACAGAAATGTTAACATTCAATCTAATAGTCAAAATAAAGATCACTTACAAAAAACAGTGTCTTTTGACTCACTTGTATTTCATGTTTTACAGGCATTATTCTTAAAAACAGGTAAGAACATTTTGAGTAAAACAATAAGAAATATACATTTATTCTTTTTTTTACAAATGAATAGACCCCCCAAAGATAAAGTTACTCGAAGGAAAAAATAACACTTGAGAATCGTCAAAATGAAAAAATAAGCCTTTAGCTGGTCAAAAGACAAACACCTAGAAGATTCAACTCCATTGGTATCTTCTCGCAGGTGGTGGCAGGCCATAGTTCCGTCCCTGGTTGTAGCCCTACGAAAAAAGAAGCGTCAAAATATCACCAATCGACACTTGAAATGCAATAAAACATAAGAATAATGGTGAAAGGGACAAGAGGAGGAGTGAGATTTCTTGACAAATTATGCCTTGTAAAGTTAACCAAGTTGGAATAGTACTCTATTTAAACTAGTCTGAACAAGTTTGAAGGCTCCTGCAGGAATCTAATTTTGTGAGAATTTGCCGTCAAGACTTCTCAGTTTGTGAGAGATGCGTGCATGATGTGCTGTTTACACTGCTGTGTTGATGATGAAGAAATACATACATAAACTATCACTACATACTGTATATTTGGTCCTTGGATGACCCATCATTAGTCAGACAAAAATGAACCTGAACAAAGTCTCCATCACTTGCCCTTCCTAATTACAAATGGCTTTTTAAATCTTTACATATGGACACATTTCATTTATTTGAATGTGCACTTATAATATACTAAGCTCTTAGAAGTGGAATGTGAAAAAGAAGCACTGACCTGCTGCTGCCTGCGGTCATCGCGCTGATCATCGTGCCGGTTGTCTCGGCGGTCCTGTTGCTGGTACCCTCCGTGGCCGCCATGGTGGCCTCCGGAGCCTCGCTGTGCATTGTGCTGGAAGGCGGCGCCCTGCGACTGCATTGCCCGGTCCCAGCCCTGGCCTCCGCCGTACGGTGGCCTGCACACAATGGGAGACGGTCAGTAAGGTTGCGCATCAAGAGTAAGCATTCATAAAAATAGCAGCATCAAGCAAATTTTAAAAACAAATAAATAATTAGAGGGATAAATGACAACAAAAACAAAAATCACCTCAAGTCGCTTCCATAGTAACCGTTAGTTGGGTTTTTAGAGCAACAATGAAAAATCTGCACAGCTACAAGAGAACAGGCTAAAACTGGAGGCCTCTTGATGATTCCTCTCCTCCACTCTTTTTCTCATGTGTCAGGTGGTGTGTGTGTGTGTGTGTGTGTAGGGCGGGGGTCCTTATTGAGGCATCTTTCAATGGGCAGTGGTGACCTGGCAACATCTCTGCTAATTGGTACAGACCTGTACACTGTATTCAGCAACTCATAAATATTTCTCTTTTTCAAAACACCTGAGTAAATCTATCTAGTCGTCAAAACAAAGACAAACTTGGGGAGAGCCCAAATTAACTCCCAAGCACAACACAAAAGCATGCTAAAACTCAATAAATGCTATAAATGAAGATTGAATCTGCTGAACTGTGTGCTGCACCAACCAAACCAAAAGGCTCATCTTCCCTTATCCACATCTCATCCCTCACCACACACACTACTCTTAACTGATTTCTAACGAATGCACGCATTACAGGGCAGACACACAACCCAAAACTGAGCCCTTCCGCCACTAATCTTCTACCAAACCCCACCGCACCATTCCTTCATTCATCTACACACCCGTCCCATCCATCCACCCATCCCTCATTACTGAATCCTGTCACATTTCCCCACTTCGCTTCCTTTAACAGTGGTCTGGAATCCATAATCCCTCTTCCAAGTTCCTTATGCATTTCATTCAGGGCGGGGGAAGAGTGAAGGCGAGGCGAGGGTGTGTGTGTGTGTGTGTGTGTGTGTGTGTGTGTGTGTGTGTGTGTGTGTGTGTGTGTGTGTGTGTGTGTGTGTGTGTGTCTCGTAAAGTAGTTGAAGAAAAACTGTTTTCAGTCGCCACTAATAACTACTGACCTAAGGTGACGGCAGACCACAATGGGACAGGTCGGACTGAGAAGCCCAAGCCAAAAGAAACTGATTAGTTCCTCAAGAGGGGTCTGGAGCCACCATGAATGGCCAGTCTGTGAGGAAGCCGCTGACCACGGCTCAGGAACGATAGGCGCTGGAACTGCGTTAGTGCTGCCTCATTAAGTCCTGTGAGGCTCTTGAGGGTAAATTTGTTTAGCCTTCCCCTGATAACTCATTCGGGATTGAGATGGGCAAGCAACCAACCACCCCCCATGGTGCCCTAAGAGCGACTCCTCCAAGACACCTGGCAGCTTTCTCAAGGCAGCTTCTAAGAATCATCATATCGACACTCCAGGCCAACCCAAACCTACATAAATAATATTGCTTCCCTACACATTGAAATGCATACATGTATAAAAACTCCTTTCAGAATTTTCCCAGCTTCAACATGGTGTCTCCCTTACTTAAATTAGACACCTGCACTCAAGCCAAGCTATTACCAGTCACAACTGAACATCCAGAGATGTTTAGCTTGAAGGCTGAATGGTCAACAGTGCCCACCTGCACATGCAGACATCTTAGAACTAATCCGACAAGAAATAGATAATGTCCTTCACTGGAGTTTAAGTACATGCAACATCAGACTCAGATTACAGTCTATTTACATTTAATATAAGTTTAATCCAATAGTAGCTGTAACCGTTAATAAAAAAAAAAGCCATTTGTTCACCTAAGGGCTGTATCATTGAAGGTCAGCGCTTTAGCATTTCTTTTTTTTTTTTTTTTTCTGAGGGATGCTTACAAAAGTACATGCTAGAATGTGCATGTGTGTGCGTTCATGTGCAGAGCCCACAATGGGCTCTTCAAGGATCAACCCGGAAGTGAAGCAGGGTCATCTGAAAAAGAGGGAGAGTGTAAAAGGGGAACAAAGGCTGAGGCTTACCTTGGGAAAAGTGGTGGGTTGGATGGGGGAGGAGGCTGTGGGAACCCATGTTGCCTGGAATCTGAGGAGGACAAAGGGATTTTTTTTTTCCATCCTGCTTTAACAGGGGCAACGAAACGAAACAGCTCAGGTAGAGGTCAGAGCAAAAATGACATTTCCTTAGGTGTTGGGAATAGAAAACGGTTCTTTTTTCAAGTTTAACAAATGCACACAAACACACACACACACACGCAGACAGAAGACTCAACATCAGAGTACCAGGTAAACACATAATATAAAAAATTGTTTTAGAGCCTTTTAAAGTATGTTTACAAAGCAAACATGTTATACACAGACCTATGATTGGGAAAGGGACCACTAGAATAATAAATAATGAAAGCTCTTGAGATACTAGGGAGGCCGTTGATGACAAACCTACAACTGCTCTCTACAAATCTTTTTTCAGTGAAATTTTATGAATGACTTGACCATCTGGTTAGCAATGTCGACCATACCAATGAATGAGAGGCTGTACAGGAAGTAGAAGTTGGCCTTTGGCAACATTGGCAATGTTTTGGTGGATAATGCCATTTTCAGGCCGGACATTATTAAACCACCTTGAGGCATTTAGTAGCTAGACTATTTTAAGTTATGGCTGTAGCTACATTTTCTTATAGCATGTCTTATAGCATCACTGCGTCAAACTACAAGATGATTTATGTGGACTTAAACAAATGGGGAGAATAGGACTGAAGCCCAAAAGAAGAAAGTACTGCTGCATTTGCATGTGTTGCGCTGGAAATGAAATAAGCATTCAACTGGCGGCATTGTGACAGGCTCAAGTGCCCTGGTTTCATCGCGGTGAGTCCTTCAGAAAGCCACACTTAGGGGAAAAAAAAAGAAAAAAAAAAAAAAGTAGCCAACGCAGCTTCTTCCCAATCTGCTGTTGCCAAGGTGATGACCAGCTGCGAGACACAGGCTTGGTTTGTTTATAGGGGCAGGTTGGATGAGTGGCTGGAGGAGGGGGGGAGGGATGGTGGAGGTGAGGACCGAAAAAAAAAAACTTCAGAATTAATGGAGGGAAAAAAAAAAAAAAAAAAAAACAAACCATGACAGACTGGCGTATAAAAAGCGTAGTGAACCAATAGCAATGCGGGGTAGTTAACCTGACAATGCAACTGATTCTCGTCGCTGACAGCAATCATTCTCCAAATAACAGGGTGAAATTAAGAGTGGGAAAAAAATGTCTGATTGCATCAATGTATAACATAATGCATCAGATGAAAGTTAAAAATGGTTTCCATTTCCAGTGGGGTGAAATTGTCTTTGTGGACATCCTGCAGCAATAGCGCCACAGAATCACATTCATTAAGTACAGCTAAAGACGTGCTAATCTGGTGTATAATAATCTCCTCAATCAACAACCGCGGTTTGTGGAGACATCGTCCTAATGACCAGGAGGCCAAAAAACAAGCAGACCACCCACTTTCACTCCAATTATCATCCTACTGTATTCGACAGACCTCATCTCTCTTCAGCTCAGTGTGCGCGCACACACAAACACACTCGAAAGAAGCCATTACAAAGCCACACATTCACTCCCTTTAATAAACCCCCAGACTATTGTTGACAAACATCTGATAGTACAGCAGGCAGGCAATACCTAGATGATACAAAGACCAAACAGGATTACAACCACAACAACAAAAAAAACACACAGCCATGGCAAACTGTCTCATCATTAACTTAACACGGGGATTACAACAGAAGCAGATAATGGGGGGGCACAGCGGCACAAACTTGTCATCCATCCTTTTCACTGAGGAGGCCGTCTGGATGGAATAAGCAAGCGATACAAGAGAAAGCGCAGACAGTGAAAGTGGTCTGATCCAATCTTAAATCCCAAACACCTTTGTAGATGCTGGTGCTGACGTTAACTTCATTAGGCTAGGAATAATGAAGCGGACTGTTTGCTCATCTGATTACCAGGGGGAAAGTTTCCAACAAAGCTCTTGTCCTCCACACAGACACACACACACACACACACTGCCTGCATCATCATTAATATAGACATAATTTCCAAAGAGAAAGCAAAACTGTTGTGCAACTTTTCAGAAATTAATATTTGCAGCTCAAATGATCTGAAAGGTGTGGTCTCTAGACACAGGACCACGTTTCTACCATAGACCACAACCGTGAGTTGCAACACCCAAATTTAAGTTCCACTGAGGAACACAGTCAGCCCTGAGAATGCCCCACTGCCTGTTTTAGGCAGCTCCTTCACCACCAGCTGGTCTGATTAACCCCAACAAAAGACCCCGATGGGAGTGTGGGGCCATGTGTTGACACGGCCCCACAGGGGGCAGTGCCTGGAAGAAAAGGGGGAAGTTCACTTTGGTTACATCCCCTCTCCAGCGCACAGCAGACAGTCCCATCACACACATACACACTCACTCACTCTGGAGGGCCGTGCCAGAGGCCAGCGCATCAAAGGGCATCTCTCTCTTAACGGAGAACACCCATGAGGCTCGAACCCGCACTCCCGAGTTGATAACCACCAGCTCAGTCATGAAATGGGTAGGAAAAGATCGAAGTGACTTGCAAACTAACAAAACTGATATAGCAACTAACAACCTGGCCATGGTACATATTAACATATTTAAGTCCCACCTAGTGGAGCCCTCCAACTATTGGCAGCCCATCACTTATGTCGATAAGTTCCAAAGCAGGTTACCTAGACATGGTCACAAGGCAACATGTTACGGTGTGGTCACTATTCTATGAATATCTAAAACAAACATGGTTTAGGAAGGGGATTTGTGTCAATGGAATGTACATCATAGTTATAGTATGACCGAGTTTGGGTAAATATCTCAAGGCTGGGAAAACAGATAACGCTAATGAGCCTAAAAAGCCTTGTCAGTTTATTTCTACACAAGCCTTTTTTTCACACAGGCCTTAAACGCGGCAAAATATATGCAAACCGTCATCACACTTATCTGACATGAGACAGAGGGAAAAAAGGAGAGGCAGAGGAAAGAGCGCAATAGTGTCATTTCACCCACCACAGCAGCAGCAGTCAGCCCTCACAAAGCCAACTCAAATTTCAATACCAAAGTAGCGCAGGGTAATTACAGCACTTTCCAGGACCCTACCGCCGCTGTATTAAATTCTCCAACTTCGAGAGATAACTAATAATAAAAAAAAGGTGGATGCACGACTCAGGCAGTACGAAGGGCCTCCTCGTCTGATTGCCTTCATCAGAAATCACTTCCTTCAAAAAGGAGGCAAAAAAGGAGGGATAAAAAAGAAAAAAAAGTTAATTAGCGAGTTTACCATCTGAAATGAACAGCAAAGGCCAAGGAAGGGTGACCTACTCTGCCGTTCAGAGAACACCCCCATTCCACATCCCTCTCGCTCCCCCTCCAAAAAAAACCTCCTTCATTTGCATCAAGTACCACCAGAGCGGCGCTGGCCCAGCCCTGCACTCCCCCATAGGCCACCAGATGCCACATGAGATCGTTCATCAACTTGCAAATTGGCACATCAAAGTCAGGCCGGGAGCGGAACACAGCCACAGGAGGGCACCGGGGGCTGAGGGCGCCGTGGAGCTGGCACACGGGACATCGGGGGATGGAGGGATGAGGGATCGGAGGAGGAGAAAGGGAGCGTTTCGGAAAAAGGGGATCTGCCCGTCCAGATGGGCAATGCTATGCAAAAATTATTGGGCATTCCAGGTCGTCCCATGAGTGACTGCTCAGGTGTGTGTCGGCGCCTTTTGTGGGGAAAAAAAAAAAAAAAAAGGTATTAAAGAAATGAGTGAGAAAGTGTGTGACAATGCGGGGATGGAGTGACAAATTATAACGTATGTAAAAAATATGTTTTTATTTGATTGGATACCTCATGTTTAGTTAACTATTAGATCCATGCTTGGCAGATTCTGGTGCTTTGTTTCTTGATTTTGTTATCTAGCAGAAGACCATTTTGTTAGGCACTTGTGCCTGTGGGAGAGGGTTACCTGGCCAACACATGGCAGGCAGCTCCATAGGACAGAGATCTGCCAATAGCATGACTGTCAGCACATGTTTCATTTTACCAATTGCAAACCATTTCTGGGGGAAAATAATGAAATCAATTGCTTTTCGGAGGGGCGTTAAATTCATTGTGCTGTAGGTACCAGATTTCCCACAGTGGCCAATCAACATTCAAGCCTGTATAAGATATTACACAACATGACGCAGGATACGCCGACTGCAGAGTTGACTGGCAGGAGTCGAACACGCTACACATTGTAACCAGGATCGGTAAAGACCCTACTTCACAGTA
This sequence comes from Alosa alosa, assembly GCF_017589495.1. NCBI lineage: Eukaryota > Metazoa > Chordata > Actinopteri > Clupeiformes > Clupeidae > Alosa > Alosa alosa. The sequence continues at coordinate 3,950,344 of NC_063196.1, read as the reverse complement.
TCCTACGCGCTGCCAGTAGCCTGAATGCAAAACCAAAGAACAAAAGAAAAGTTTGCGATCAAAATTCTGATTCCAAACTGACTAAATGTCAAGTATTAAAAAACAAAAAAAGAGCCCTATGTTGATAATCAATTAATTGTTGCAAGCGGATGTTGAAACCTGTATCTGTCGCTTTATTGGAATTGGTTTCTAGTTCACATCCTGTGCAGCATGCTGCAGGTATATGCTCACAATAACAATTTAAGTAGTAGAGGTATTCAATGTTGGTACTTTGGTACAATATTTTTGCTGTAAATTCTGGAGCTGTCTAGTCAATGAAGTTGAAGCTTGTTTCCTCTTTGTGATATTTGGACAAAGCAGTTGCATTTATTATTATTAATTATGCATTATTATGATTTTCCACTGCCAAATGAAGCTGGCAAGGAATGTCCAAAATTATTGCCACAAATCATAACTACAGGTCTGTAAAAAATGAAGAGACCACTGCAAATTTGAATATGACCGTCAACTCATTCGAATGTCACTCAGCAACCGTAGGATGACATCGGAAAAATGTGCATTGGCCTCTTACATTTTTCCAGAGGTGTATATTGAGCATACCGATTGAAGCGTTGACATGGAGAAAAAAACTCCATAAAGACAAGAAAAACCTACCCCCTGGAGACCAAGTAATATAAACGACAATCTTCCTTTATGGCTCACAGTTCAAGTGTGAGTATTCACTAGTTGGCTTCCATTGATCATGAGGATCATTTAAGGTAATTTTATGTAAAAACATTTGAACATCTGCAAGTGGTTATGATCACTTTGAGACAAAGACTTTTATTGGTAATCTGTTTGAGAACTTAAATACTTTTCAAGCCAGGGAGCAAAGTGTTGTAGCTACAACGCTAGCTAAGGAAACTTTGAAATGACAAACTGTTGAGTTCTGTTTAGAATGAGGTGATGGCTAGTAGTTATAGCTGACATAATATAGTAATGATAATAATGATAATGATATAGCTGACACCTGCTCCGAAAAAGAAACGCTGACAAACTCAGGGTGTCTGGGCAGCTTCTTCATTTGCCTTCCACATGGCATTGTTGCAGATTTCATGTCAAAGACAATCTGTCCATGTCAAATATTTTTAAGTTCAGACATTGTATCCAACAGGATCCCACAAGATGAGATCCCTGAGAGATCGGGAAACTGGTAAGACACATGATGGTGGGTGGGTGCTGTGGCGCAACTGGCTACAGCACCCGTACCATATAAAGGGTCCAAGTGCCCACGGGGACCCGGGTTCAAGTCTGACCTGGGTAATTCACGACCCTACCCAGTCTCTTACTGTCCTATCAAAAATAAATGCATATCTTTTTTTTTTTTTTTTAAAGTGACATTACGGCAAGACTCACGTTGGGGTGGGAAAGACTGACGCGAATCTCTATGGTGTGAGCGGAAGTTGCCCTGGTGATAACTTCCTGGGGGAGGGGCATTGCTGTACTGGCCACCCCTGTGGTGTCCTCCAGGAGGGCCCTGACTGTACTGGCCGCCACCGCCTTGGTTCCTGTTCGCATGATGTCTGGAAAAGGGGAAGGAAAATGCCAGAACTTTAAATCATAAGAGTGGTACATATGGACCACATGAATGGACAGGAACAATAACACATGTAAAAATATTGGCTGAAAACAAGGAAATAATGGCCTCTTTCACATGCCAAAAAATTATTTATTTGTTGACATACACTAGTTGGCTAAATAGGAGCTACTGTTTCTCTAAACCTAGTGGTGATGTACCCAGTTAATAATGTTGACAGTTTCTGGGATGGAGACCAATCCCTGAACATGTGCTAGTGTGATGCAATCTAGACAAAATAAATGACTTAATTAGGAAAATGGTGTCAGAAAAATCAGCAGACAATCTCAGAACCTAGTTCCTGTGTGAAAACTATGTGTGGGCATCCAGATGTTTAATCACTAAAATGTGCCTCAGAAACACATTTAAAACACGAGAGGACCAGCAATTAGGATGCTCGTCTTCACAGATTATCACTGTGCTGAGCTTGAGAGAATGAGGGGGGACAACTACATGCTTGAAGGACACAAATAAATGATGACAACTAACAGTTGAGTACATCTCAAGAGTCAAAACCTACCCCAAGGCTCTGAAAGCAGATTGGTCCAGGTGGACCTGCTGGCGATTGGGGTTGAAGCCAAGCTGAGGTCTCCATGGTCCATTGCTAGACCTCTCCCAGTCTCCAGGTTTCAACACTTTAGCTGCAAGTCTGCATAAAAAGGGGGGATAAACCTGCATTCACAACTGTGTGCAAACAGTCTAAAGGAAAATTATGAATTCAGCTAGCTCTAGATCACTCTTTTAATCAAGGGACGAGTTATAAATAGCTGGGTAGGGCAACTTTATCTAAAACACATGATATAATCTCAACAAATGTGATTTCATACAAATAAACCCATTTCTGTCAAGTGCTTCAAAGAACCTTAGTAAATGTCATGCAAATTTCAAGATTTTCATATGTCCAATTCAAATGGCCAATACTTTCACTAAAATCCTAAATGGAAACTCCGCTGATGGTAGCCTTGATTAGTTGAAGACTCAATTTAGCTGATCAAGTAATTATAATTAGACCAACTATAATCAGGTGTGCTTAGAGAAGAGATGGACAGAACATTTTCTGTACTGGATTAAGGACTGAACCAGAGAAATTGACATTGACACACATTGGTTTACTGTTACCCAGAGAAAACTCTGACTCAGTGGACATTTCTTTTATACAATAATGTAAAATGTATTGCTTTTTATATAATGCAATACATTTTTTGTAAGTATTGCATAAACTATATAATTTGGAAAGATTACTTACTTGGCCCCAGCGAGTAAAACTGCCTTGAACACAAAATCGTCATCAAATTGTGGGTCCTGGAATTTAATTCTGTGAAGACAAGACAAAGATACATTCAGTGCTAAAATGCCTTCATTGTTCCACCTTGCAACTCATGGCAATAAGCCTCAGCGCCGCAGAAATGACCTTTGACCTTACCTGACTTGACTTTCTAGAATTTACAGATTTGCATTTTGAAATGAGTCTACATCTGTTTCAAGGGAAATTGTCTCATTCAACACTAGATGAAGTTAGAACGGAACATAAGGGCCACACATGAAGAAAAAAAATATATTTTTTTGCCATGGCGAGATTAAACTCGACATGTTGACTTTAAAGTCGCCCTGTCGACATTAAACTTGACATTGAGAATAAAGTTGAGATGTCATGTCGACTTTAAACTCGACATGCTGACATTAAACTCTAAATACAGTTTAAACATAGCATACACAGTTTAAGCTAGCCTACACTAACGCACAATATGCTACATGAATAATGGGCTTCAAATAGGTGTTATTTCAGATAGATGGCTAGATTGCAGATATTCAGATAGATTGCATCTTGTCTGTTAACTACTCATTGCAGTCATCGTGAAGTGCTGTATCTCGCGGTTGGAAATACCATGCACTATGCCGTTTAGGCTATATAGCTGGATTAATATATGTATCCAATGATATAATGTTTCTATACAAAATGCTATTTCACTCTGTTTTACATGGGTAAGGCCACCGCACATTCAAATAACTGCCCTTCATGAACCACAGGCCATCACTCTCCATAGGTTAACATGGCAAAACTCTCTAAAACTGCTTTTCCATGTCTCACCTGCAATAAACATAGGAGGCTATAAAACACAGGTATAGCCTAAGCCAGGGGTCTCCAACCTTTTTGGGAATGAGGGCTACCTGAAGACCCGAAATCAAATGGAGGGCTACTCATTTAAAACAAACATACCCTCACCCCTTTTTTGCGAGGGTAGTCCTCCTAAATAATAGGCCTATGTGATTTTTACTTTTAAATTATCAATATTGTGCAGGCCTATACGTCTTTATATATTAAGCAAATATGCAACACTATCAACATTTTTGTTCAGTTTGTTCATTTCAAAGTTTGCATGGGGAATCTAATCTATTTTTTTTTTACAATTTATACCCACCCACCATTATGAATTCAGGGGTTGTTTAAGTTCTGATTTCAGTGGACAATTCGGTTTTAACATTTCAATAGTAATCGCCCACACCACCCTAACATATGAAAACTCCTTTTAAAGTTATTGCACACCTCAAATGATCCACGATCGGACAAAAAAAGGGTAATGCACAGTCCTGCTCAGTCATGCATGCTATAACATTTTCAGCGCTATTATACAGTTGCCTACGGAGGAGAAAAGGCCTGTGAGCTAAAGCAATGGTTTTTCAGTCCTTGAACAATCATGCAAGAACCGTATTTGACGAACATGGAATGGCCACAGAACTTTTGCAAAGATATGCTTCCATTGGCTACACCAGACAAGCAAGTTTTTTCACCCCTTTACTGTCTATGCATGCGAGCAGCGTGTATGCGCTCCGCTTCCGTTGTTGTTTAAAGATTGAATGGGAAACGGATTTGGAGCCAAAGGCTAAAATTTAACGCAGCTACAATTTGTAAGGTATCACCAATATCAATTTAATGTTACAGATGTATGGCTACATACATTCTTAAAATGGTTCTGGTCTAGACTTAAATATCTATTGAAAACTTCACAATGGAGCGTGTTTTTAGAGCGTGATCTGCAGGCGACCTGTTGGCTATTTATAGAAAGTGCGCTGGGGGCGCCTCATAGCCGTCCCGCGGGCTACCTGGTGCCCGCGGGCACTGTGTTGGAGACCACTGGCCTAAGCATATATACTATTTTGATCCCGTGAGGGAATATGTGTGCATGTATACTTTATTTATGCACTATGTGTGCATGTAGGCTACTAGTACATGGAGTGGTCGGGAGGAGGACAGCTTCATTCGTCCCTAGACATTCAGCAATAGGCTGTTTTGCATCCATCACAAACAAGCAATGTGAAATTCTAGGATTGGGGAGAGCGCCTAGTAAGCATGAAGTTGAACCTTTAGATTAAAAACACTCTTTAATAATAGGCCTACAATAAATAAATAAACCGCTAATGACGTTTAGGCTACTTTTGACCATCGCATTAATCGCCTGTAACTCCGTGATAAGGACCTACAGGAAAGTATTTGGCTGAGCAACGGAGGTTAATGTTTTATGTTTTGTTCACATGATATAGGCCTATGTCTAATCATTGTTGCAGTCGAAGAAAACTGGAATGTTTAATTCGTCCTCCCTTTCAATCGTCCCGAGCGGTCGTTCTCTCTCCAAACTATAACTTTATTCTCAAAATGTTGAGTTTAATGTCGACACGTCGAGATTAAAGTCGACATGATATTTCCACTTTAAACTCAGCATTTCGAGAATAATGTCGACATGGCGAGTTTAATCTAGTCATAGCAAAAATGTTTCCTTCATGTGTGGCCCTAATACTCCGTCGTATAAAGTACACACTGAATAGTGACTGTTGAGAGTTCTCACTCACCCAATAGCACTGTTCTGTGCCAGGTCTCTCAACAAAGGAATAGGAGACTCAACTGGTCTGAGGAGGAAAAGCAAAACTTCAAACAACAACATTGGCAATCATGCCAAGCCTTCAGTGTAGGCCATTTAAATTCCAGTAAGACTTTTCAGTAATGGGAGAAGTAAAAAACGCTGTTCCTTACTTATCTGGTAGAATAGGCTCTTCGTCAAGATTTAATGTACCTTGGATTCCATGGCATAATTCCGCTGGGATCTGAGTGCCCTGTACAGATGAAAATAAAAAAACATTGAGCTTCTTTAAAGGGACACCAGGCAACGTTTCCGTGTTAATCAATCATCTTTGTAAGTCGGTATATGGTTAAATGACTCATTACGGGGCGAATGAAGGCTCTCTCGCCCACCCCTACTGCCTGTAGGAAGAATATCCCACTTGCAAGTTCGGTGTATCCTACCCACTGACTGAAGCAGGATCAGTTTAGAGCACAGAGGCAGGCTAACGAAACGCTAGAGATTGTGTATAACGTGTGTATAATGGCAGAGCCGGCTAAGAAGCAGCGAAAACCCTTGACAGAAGATGCAAAGAAAAGGAAAAGAGCTTCAGACCGAGCGAGGGGAGTTTCGTAGAGAAGATTTTGTTAGATACAGGGTAAAAAAAAGTAACAATGTAATGACTGAAGAGCCATTTTAAGACCCATAGGACTTCTTCCTTCAATGTAGCCGAATTGTTGGAGTGCTGAATGCAGTGCGAGGACTGATGGCAAGGTCTGAAGGCTTTGCCAGAGCAACTACATTTGCAAGGAAGTGGTCATTGTTGGAGGATAGGCAGGTAAAATAAAACAGATCCGCCAACTCAAAAGAAAATTCCAGTTAATATCAGCCTAAAATTGCAGCCAAGATCCGACACAATTATGATATTGTGGATAGTTGACTTAATGTCAGAAATCTTAAATTGAGTGTGTACCTGAAGAAATTAACAATTTACAGTAAATCACTTGAAATTCTGCCTGAAATTTCTGTTCTTTGAAAAAATTTGTTGACATTAAGGGACTGGAAATTATGTTTTCCTTTTTTTAATCCATTTTAATGGCGTCTGCAGTCTGAAAATGGACTGTGTGTAACGGATGATATTTTTTCGTTCCTTTTAATTCACAACACTTACATGCCAATAAATAAAGATTGCGCTAAAGGCTAGTTTAGTCATCAAACATCAATTAAAACACCCAATTAATGTCAATATCAACAATGCATGGTGTGGAAGTCTTACAGTGGGGAAGTCTAGTGATGTCTGCAGGCATGATCTAATATTCTAGGAATTCCTGTGACAAAATGCACTCCCCATCTCTCATTACGACTATGGGTTTAGCTGCAATAACTACTTTTGTCACCTTTCGGTGCTGTTTGTACGTAAACTTTAATTTTCATGTCAGCAGTCCATAATCCTGTTAGTTTCACTTTGAGTAATTTTGCGAGATATTGGCATTTGCAAAAGTCTACTCTCTCGGAGTACCCTTAGCTGACATTATAAATAGGCTACTATGAAAAGTCACCTTTTACTTTTGCAAAGGAGCTCATGAATGGTCATCACTCGAGGAACCATACATCAGCGTTTCTCAAACTGTGGGTCGCGACCCAGGTGACATGCCAGGTGGGGCGTGAACTGACGTGAAAAACACGTTTTTTTATTTTTTATTTTATCTGTAGCCTGGGCCCAGGTAGCACCCGATGCGCAATGGACGCACTGTGTTATTCACAGGGAAGCGCTCGTGTCAAGACAGCTTAGTTAGTCCCGACCTACATGAGATTTTGAACGTTGTTGTGAGTGGTGAATTTCATCAAAACCCGCCCTTAAAAGCCAGTCTATTCTCCACACTTTTCGAAGAGATGGTAGCTGACCAAAAGGCTGTACTGTTTCACAGCGAGGCAAGGTGGCTTTCGAAGTAAAGTGCTGTCGCGCGTGTTTGAGCTCCGAATTAAGCCTCTTCTTGGAGGAGGAAGAGCGCATGTTTGAATCTGCAAACACGTTCACTAATGAACATTTCTTGACGAAGCTGGCCTATCTTAGCGATACATTTGAGTTAAATGTCCAGTTACAAGGCAAAGACAAGCACCTACCTCACCTAGCAAATAAGATTACTGCATTCACCAAAAAACTTGAGAATGGGACAAAGCCTCGATCGCGACAGTAATATGCCTTTGAGATTTCTGGCTAAATCGCTGAAGCGTCTGATTGGGAGCCACTCTTGTGATCCCATGTATTAAACAGTAGGCCTACATCACATCCCTGCAAAGTTTATTTCAAAAATATTTCCCAACCAGCAGTGCTCAGTATGACTGGATTATGGATCCATTTAATGCAGCATGTTGGTATTTCATTGAATATATTGTACAATGCTGTAAAATGGCCTATGCTTCCTAATATGTTGCTGAAAAACAGAAGTGTGTTTTATGTATTTATTTATTATTATATCTGCAGCACCAGCTGATTTTAACTCTGTTGAAGAGGATATATTTAGAACTTTATTTTTTTTCATTATTTCAATAAATTTGACAATTTTAAGCTTGATCTACCACTTTCTTAGAGCGATGAGGGACAGGTGGGGCTCGAGAATGCCCCCCTTGATCAAAGTGGGGAATGAAAGAAAAAGTTTGAGAACCACTGATCTAGTTTGTTAACTACCACAGTCCCGAGTTGGGTCGCGATAGTCTGTCACTTTTAAAAAGTGGGTCCCCAGAAAAAAGTTTGAGAAACACTGCCATACATGCTGAATGAAGAGGGGGGTACGAGAGCTTAACAATGCTGGTGTTGACTTGTGGCATTGGGCAACACATTCGATCATCTCAGCTTGCTAATAGTTTTCTATACGAAGACAAGAGGAACTAATCTCGCACTGTGATAGGTTGAACTCTTTTCAGCAGCCTCAAAGCTCATTGGCAAACTAACTGTGCACTAGGAGCCAGTCTAAAAAATAATGGCAATAGAGTACCGAAGCCATGATGTAGCGTTGCCAAGGCAGTAATTTCACTGGATCTAAACAAACCAATCTACCATTAGAAATCACTATAGCGGTGGCTTTCTTAATCTATTTCAATAATTTTACAACATTTCTAAGACGTTAGTATATTTTTTTTACACTGTAGGAATCACATACTACAACATATATTCATACCAACCCGATCAAATTTGTGACTACAGAGTTTTATTTTAGCAAGGATTTCTTCCGTAAAAGAGACCTGCATGTAACTTCACAGCATGCGGTTAAAATCCTTAAATTCACAGACGTGTTTTGGCTTTATTTTTTTGGCAAAAAACATCACTCTTAACAGCCGCCAGTCTTTGGGAAGACGTGAAATATCCACTGGAATTTTGTTTCTTTCTATTACACCTGCCAGGGAATGCGTGTTATGTGGCTAAGCTGCTGCCTAGCAGGTAAAACACATTTAAATGTATATATTTAGTTTTATTAGCTAGAAATGATGTCTACATTCAATGCTATTTATGCCACTTCGAAAGTTTGTTTAGATCCAGTGATTCTGCGGTCATGGAAACGCTACGTCACACTTCAGGACTATTAATTCTGGCCAGGGATTACAACTTCACAATACAGCCTAAAAATCACACATACAGTTTCTAATAAACTGCTGCATTAACACTAAAATGGTAAAATGGTGTTTGGGGGCAGCAGTCTTGGCAGGGTGTAGCCATATTCAGCACTCCAACTCACCTCGTGAGATTCTGAGCGGTACAGCTCATGGATGAAGTCACATAGGGGGTGGGACTTCTCCACAAACATGATGTCACTTCCCAAGCTGTTCCTTTTAACTGAAAACAAAAACAGACAATTTAGCTCATTCTCAAGTCATTGCATTGTAATGAGTTTTGAACAGAGAAACGTATACATAGCATTCGTCTTAAGTACTGGGGTCAAATTTCCCCCTAAAACCCCCCCTTGCCCACCAGACCCCTCAAGTTCATTTTCAGTTCTGATGCAGTTTTTGGGGTGACCATTCCTGTACTGGGGGGACCATTCCATACAGGCCCTGAAATCATGTCTCAACAGAGTACGGAAAAACAGAATATGAAAAAGAGTACAGAAATACCAAACATGATTAAATCAGGCAAATTATGGTTCTGCTGCGCACCTTATACTTCTGACATCCAAGTGCAATGAGTGTCTCCACTACATTAAAAGCTATTTTTAAGGCTCAGTCAACATTTAAACTCCGAGAATAAATTAGGATTGAATGAATGAAAAAACTGGATGAAAGCAAATGTGCTCAAGATGAACACATCTTGTGATGTTGCTCGTTCAGCTCTGTTCAGAGAAGTAAAATCAGCTAGTTAATCAGCTAGAGTGTGGGGATCAGATGGAGTGTGGGCAGGGCTTGATTATGGTCGACATGTTGGCCCATTTGATTGCATTTACTTTGCGGTGGTAAAAACAATGTTACATTTTTTACTGGGTGATAAATACCCACATTTATCATGCCATTGCTGATTAATGCTCTTGATAATTGATGTGGTCATGACTCTACTGAAAATGGCAGTATTTGGAGATATCATTTGGTTTACATGACTGATTTTTCTGTAGCTACAAAATGCGGGCAGAAAAATATAGTGCATGTTAACTAAAAAAACAAAAAAAAACAATGTTGATTAGTAACTACTGTCTCAATTTCCCAACTAGACAGCAATTTTCTCAGCGGGAGGGTGCTCATTTTTTAAAACCTTTACAGTACCATGACAGCTGCTGTTTAAACACCAGTGGGCGCACTTACTCTCCTCTGCTGTGAGGTTGGGGTACACCTCTGCCAAGGCAGCCCGCAGCCTGCGCTCATCCACGAAGGGAAGCAGGGCCACACCTACACACACAAAATAATCAAACTTGTTGCTAAACGCTTTATATTCTGGCAGTCTTAAGCCATTAGGTCTGATTCTGTAGCACCTCTGGTTATTAAATGAAAAATGATTTGTATTGACAAATGATCAAAATTTAGCTATATGCATTTACCGGTATATGCATTGAACATATATCTTTCGATGAAACTAATTTTAAAAAACAAATGTGCAAGATGTGGTATGATCCAGTATATGATCTGACTAGCTCTAGCATTTTGAACTACCTGATAAGGTTTGTAACAAAAGCAGCTTACAAAAGCAGTGTTTCTTACATTTTAATCATAAGAAAACAACTTTCCTCACATATGTCACTTATGCATCACTTCATACTTCACCCAAGTATGTGGCTTGAAGTTCAAATACACATCACTTATCATTCATTATTGTACTACTTATTGAGAAAAGATGAGTTTACCCTGCCAAGCGTATTTCTTCCCATTGAGATCAATTGCAAAGTCATCTGGGTAGAAGTCAATGATCTGGGAGTCCTGCGGCAAATGGCAAAATAATGTATCCTTCACAACGTAACCACAAGAACAAAAACCTAAACAATCGTTTCATTTTCTGGCCATTAACAACACTTTACGGTTTTGTTAGTAAACCCGATTTAATGAACCAACTCACTGGGTCGGTCATCAAGGCCCTCCAAGTCTCCGGCAGGAAGTTTCCACTGGCCGCCGGAAACACACTCATCAGCTGCTCCAGAGGCTTGAACTAGGAAACAGAATACATAATATTTGTATACATGCACAACGCTTATATGTTTATTTATATGTTTGTTTGTATATGTATATGAAGAGTTTGGCTCCAAAACGCTATATCTCCATTTTTAAAAACATTAAAAAGTCATGTTATTTAATTGCGTATTTCAGGTAATATCAATAAAATTGCAGTTGCGTTGTTTTGATTGAGTAAAGATAAATCAAACAACAATACCCCAATTAAAGTTCCACTGAAATTACTTGGAAAACAAAAATGTACAAATATTTTATGAATATTCACCAAAATGGAGGATAAAGTTTTGGAACCAAACTCTTCATTCATATATATATATATATATATATATATATATATATATATATATATATATTATGATGGGAACCAGAGACTTGAATGCCTAACGAATGAAATGCCTGTGTGTCTGTTTTCCTTACCGGCTTGGTTCCCTTCTCAAAGTCTTTGCACAGATCTTTGATGTCTTTGAAGTCCGATGCAAACGGGGCGTAGTGGAAGGGAAAATACCACTTCCAGGAGGCACAGCCCTGTTGGAATACCCAGATCACTTAATGTCTCCAGAGAGATTACCCACAACACTACCCTTCAACTGGACCACTCTTTTTAATAAGGTAAAAAAGAGAACACATTTTAACAGTGCTTCTGCAAAGACCGCACGTAGACTCAGTGAAATATCAGTATTGCTACACGCGCACTTGGAAAATGTCAAAGTTCTATAATATAAGAACTCAACTCTTCCTTTAACATGTATTGACTCAGTCATGCCAATTCTGTTAACGTAAACAAATTCAACACAGTAATTCTCATGGTTCCTTAAGATACTAAAAATGGTCATTTGTTTCCGATACGGTGCAAATTATTTTAACCCAGCAAATCTCCCTATGCGTCTCAGATCCGCCCGCTGGTGAATTACCATTTCCCATATCAAGCACTGACCTTCACTGAGGATTTAATGTGCTCTGTGGGACTTCTTCGCAAAGCAGCACTGCAAATCTACAGAAATTCTCTAGCTGTTCAGGCTCATATGTATGGATAACAACCTAAACTTCAACAAAATGCTCTTAATCCCCCGAGCTGGCAATTTGGGTAGGCAACAGGGGCTTGTGCACAATAAATTTCCTGTGTTCTGTCAGGAATACATTTCTTCCCAAACAAAATGATTTGTACATCTGATAAAGACCACTAAATCCAGGTGTGCATGTTCATTCATTTTCACTGGGTGTGGTGGCTGCATGCATATATATGCGTCCTGTCCTGAACCATTTAGCTGCGCATCATGTGCAGATTTGCGGTGCATATGGTGCCAGAGATGCATACACCATTTCTCCAGCATACGGTGTACATGTGGGCGGCATGCGGCACATGTGGGCACGTGTGTGTGTGTGAAGAGCGCACACAGCTCGAGCGATCACCAGGCCCCGGGCGCTAAATCTGAGAACGCGAGCCGGAGGCGAACAGGCACGTTCCCAGGCAGCTGTGTGGACTCCATAATGAATCCATTCAGCCACTCCCAGGGGAGCAACTCTCTACAAGCTCGACTAGGATAGTAGACAACACCGCACGCCGCCCCTCAAACACCCCCTCCTCCCGCCTCACCATCATCACCTCTGTACACGCACACAGCTCACAATTACAGGCAGCAAATCCCTTTGCCAATCCCTAATCAGACAGGGATCTAGTGGAGAGAGCCCGCTGGCTAATTATTGAATTTAAAGCTAAAAGATCGAGACCTGCATTTACAAGATGCCGGCGAGAGATGTATGTTGCAGGCACTCGTCAGGTGACAGAGCAAACAAAATAGGAGAGGCCCGGCTTGATCCCCAGACGATGTCAAACAAATGGGGTCAAGGGTGAAATGCCACAGGTGTGTGTGTGTGTTTTGAGGCAGCTGTGGAGCCTTTTTTTCCAAATCCATTTAAAAAAAATAAACCCATTTAAAAAATAAAATAAATTGCACAATAAGCCAGAGGACTGCAGAGCTTCTGTGTGCCCTTCTCGAAAAGGAACACAGAGTTACCTCTCTTTTTGAAGGTCAGAAGCACAGACTGTGAATATGGGTCAGAAGTGCCAACAAGCACCTTGAGAAAGTGGCCAAGGAGCCAAGTTGGTTTGACTCCGAGGAAGACAGTGCGTTGAAATGTTAGTCGCTTACACCATTACAGTCTGACAAAGCTATGTGTGCTCTGGTCCTTCCCTGCGTGCAGTCTGAAGTGGTCCAGGCCCCGCTGCTTGATTCTGTGGTCCTGCTCCGTGAGCACCGAGGGTGCAAGTGACTCCCATTTCATTGGCTTTATTGACGCAGTCCACATGTCTGGTGCACAGATCTGTTTGTGATGAGGCCTGTGACTACAGGGCTGCAGTAGCACGGGGTGCCAAGGAGCGGGAGGCAAAGGCCGGCTAAGAGCTACGAGACCAACTGGCACTTAACGCAGGTAAGGGATACCTGTCTAACAGCTGGGGAAGAGCCAGTCTAAGAGAGTGGGCTTCTGATTTGACCAGATACTTGCATGGACAGCCAAGTGTGCCCATCCATTTCATAGTAGGAGCAAAGCCCCCAACATTGACAGGCATGTTAAGACCATTATCTTTAACCTGAAAGAAAAAATAAAAAAATAAACAAATCCAATGTGAGGCCTACCTGGTAGTAGTAGCGCAGCACCCAGCACAGGCCTTCCACATAGGACTTCACCACTTTTCTGCGGAAGGATTCGTCACTCACGTCCACGTCGAATTTTGTTTTGTAATAGCGTTGTTTCCAGCCATCCTCCCACAACCTGGAAAACACCAACCCCATAAATGCATTAACATCTCAACAAAGCCATTAACACCAGAGTAAAAAAAAAAAAAAAAAACCCACCACAAAAAAGTGCCCAAGTTCACCGAACCGAGCCCCCTTTAAAATCATCTGTATTTCACTCCCATGGCGCAAATGCCTATTTCCACACTTCCCAGTTCTGTGCAAATGCAATATGAAAATTACTGCTGTAACAATTTCCTTGCATCGACTTGTGCGGCACGATGAGGAGAAAAAAATAAATAAATAAATAAAAAAAAAAACACATTTTTCTGCTCCTGTAGTGGCCTGAGTGGTGACTCGGTTGGTGTGACGAGGATCCATTCCGCGCATACAATCAGGGCTGAGCGGCATCTGTCTAACCAATCCCTCCCCTGTCCCGTGGGGAGCAAGAGAAGGCTCCATGAATACCAATTTATCCAGATGGATTTAACCAGCTTTGCCAAGCGCATCGCAGAGGAATTTGCAAGGACCCAGCGCTCCTTTCCATATTAATCACAGGCGGAGGAGAAAGACTCCACTACAGAGCACTCCAGAGAGGGGGTGTGTGTGTGTGTGTGTGCGCGCGCGTGTGCATATACCCATGCGCAAGAAAGGCTATGTGAGTGTGACAAAAATAGGGGGTGGGGTGTATGGGGCTGGAGCTGGGGGCAGAGCAAAAAAAAAAAATCCACATTGAATTATCCTAAACAGTATAATATGCCAAAAATGCATTACCATTTCAAACATCTTAATGACATCACGAAAACAAGCAAAATAAAAACAACGAATTGAAATCGATTAAACATCTTATTCATCACTAAAATGTATAATAGGTGCAAGACGGTGATGAAAGGTCTTGCATCTACTCACTTGAAGGCCTTGAACAATTGACATTGGAAGTACACAAAAGAGATTACGTGGTGGCCATTGTCTTAGTACTCATGCAAGTGGTCCATTGGGCATGAATCTACAGGCTCCCTGGGATTCAGCCTTAATGCACAACAGCTAGGACTTTCACGGTTTTCAGTTTGAACAAGAGCATCTAGTATTAATGACAGAATGGACCAGGCTTGGAATTTCACCATTCTGGGGGCAAGGCCACTTGGCCTTCAGTTGGGCATATTTGGTGGAGGGCACAAAGGCCACATGTCAGGGCACCAAGGCCAAAGTTAACTATACAGTAGTAGGCTATTAAAAAAAAAGTTGTATTTAGCCTATTCACTGCAGTAGACCTGCATCACTGTATGAAACATTACAAAAACATGAAACATGACATTACATATAACTGTAAATCTTATCATCTAATAAACAGATATCTAGGCTATATATAACATTTATTTTATATTTCGCCTGCTATGAAATCATGTATTGAAGAATTTAAATGTAGCACAGCTCAGCTTTAAGAAACTCAAATAGCCTAGATGCATGCTTAGCATTTTGTGTCATTAAGGCTACTTTCACAAACTCTTAGTCAGCCGTCCTCTGATTTACCAATATCTAGGCGATATTTGTAACATTTATTTTGTATTTGGCCCGTTACGAAATCATGTGGAACAATTTAAACACATTGTAAAATTTGGCGACATCCATGCATGTCGAAATTTACTGCAAATTCAAAACTGGATTACTCTGGAACGTAAGGTCTGCTGTTTATTCTGATATGTGGTTGGTCATGTGGTAAAAGAAGGGTTTGTGAAGTATTCCACCGAGATGAATGGGTAGGGAGATCATGGATGCAAAACCTTCAGTAGAATGTATGATTAAATTGAATTGTATTATTTACTTTTCTCGCGAATCGTTCAACACAGCAATTATCGGCTAACATCGTTTAAAAGCTGAGAAAAAGCTCTTTCATGTGATACTTGTGATGTCTGTGTGATGAATAGGCTACTTCGCGAGTAGTTCAATTGAGAAGAATGGGTGAATTTGGACACACTTTCTTGCTTGTCACCTTCTCCACTGGCGTAAAAGACTAAATTAATTTATGCTGTGAATGCTAAGATTATTTTTTGACAGGCCACAGGCTAAAAAAAAAAAAAAATATATATATATATATATATATATATATATATATATATATATATATATATATATATATATATATATATATATATATATATATATATATATATATATATATATATATATATATATATTCGCCATTAGTAGGACAAAGCAGAATATTGAAAGAAGGGGGCACCAAGGCCACCGTGGCCTGTAAACCTATGATTTTCAAAGGGGCTTCACGGCCAACGCAAGGGGCTACGACGGCTATGGCCGTCGGCCATGAAATTCCTACCCTGGAATGGACGCAACTTGTGAGCGCACTTCACTCAAAGCAGTTAAATTTTTTAAATAAAGCAATTGAATTTGCACAATTTATAATAGCAGCACTGAGGTGCCGTGTTTGTAAACTTGAATGCATCTTTCAGTAAGACAAAGCATTACCGTATTTTCCGGACTATAAGTCGCTCCTGAGTATAAGTCGCATCAGTCAAAAAATGCGTCATGAACCGGAAAAATCCATCTGGATACCATATATAAGTCGCACCGGACTATAAGTCGCATTTATTTGGAAAAGTATTTCACAAAATCCAAAACCAAAAACAGAGACTATGTAACTGGATTATTGAGGCCAAAAAGATTAATGTTAATGAAGATGAAGGAGTGAAGGCAGCCAAGAGGAGGGCAAGGTAATTGCAAAGCAAAAAAATTCACTGAAAGAAAATGCAATGTGGTACACCAAAATGTATTTAAAATGCTGAGAATACATGCAATCAAGCATTTTGGGCAATGTGGAGTCACAAGCTGACAGCAGATTAAATGCTCATGAGAGAGAAAAAGATGCAGTTTTAAACGTGACTGAAGCAAGCCAGGCATAGGCCTATAGGCCCGACGGTAATTGTAAAGCAATTTACAAAAGATTCACTGAACAAAAATGCTGATGTGGTACATGAAAATTTAGCTAAAAATGTGGAGAATGCAATGCAATCAAGCATTTTGGACGATGTGGAGATACAAGCCGGCAGCAGAATAAATGCTTGAGAGAGAAAAAAAATGTGTTTTAAAAGGACGTGCAGACAGAAGCTGCAGCAAGCAGGTGATATTTAGAAATTTATTTCACAAAATCCAAGACTAAGAACAGACAGACTATGTAACTGGACACATTGAGGCCAAAATATTGAGAATTCTACAGGGAATGTTGAAGATGAAGGAGTGAATAGTGGCAAGAGGCAAGCCGGAGGCTGCTGACAAGGGCCCGACGCTATTGTAAAGCAATTTACAAAAGATTCACTGAACAAAAATGCTGATGTGGTACATGAAAATTTAGCTAAAAATGTGGAGAATGCAATGCAATCAAGCATGTTGGACGATATTTTGGCACAAGCTGACAACAGAACGAATACTCGCTGGCCACCTCCGAGGGAGCATGAGAAAAAAAGATGCGCATTTAAAACCAGGGCCTAAATTTCAGCGCAGGATTGCAGGGTATTGCGCATAAATTATTACTAAGTACTGAGCATACTAATAAAAAAGTCCCAAATTTGATACTGTAATATTCATTTGTTCTGTGTAACCCACATGTACCATTTAGAACTAGGCCTACTGCCGACATCCAGCAATATCCGTTTCACCTTGTAGTGGCACTCGACCTTAATACAGCCCTCGGGAGCGCGTAGCTGAAAAGGTGCTTAAGTCAGTGGAAAATGCGCGCAGGAGTTGTATACATAAGAAACGCCCAGATTTTGGGGCTGCTCCTCCCAAAACGCTTAACTATGAAGGAGAGAATTTGTGCTTTTTTTTTTTAAACTTATGCACCCTTACACACATGGGAGAATTTGCCCCTTAGAGACTGATGGACAGTTGTTTAGAACATCCAAATGCCTAATTGGAAAAACTAACCAACCTGCACTTTGCCTTTAAAATGATGCATCTACTGTGCAGCCTAAATCTATAATTTGAAGTCTTAAAAGGGGCCTATATTACTCCTGCTTGTAGCTTAATACATAATAGTGGGACGAGTTACTCATCAGTGGGGAAAGTCTTTTTGTTATATCTATTCCTGTATGGCTCCTTGTTTAAACGAGAGGCAAAGGGTACGGTCTTCAGTCTTACTAAAGCCAATTAAATAACTAACAAAAAAAAAAAAATTCTATATCCAAATCTAATACCACACGCAAAAGCCAAAGCATTAACATCAGTGGGTCAGCTCAATGCTCTCCACGCGCTTCACATCATGGTTCATGTTGCACGTTTTTGCATGTTATTTAAATACAGGCCCCCCATTTCCTTTTCTACACATCGCATCCCATTGCATTATGCCCCACTACAGTTTTTACTTCTACAAAACACTACAGGACAGAGCCTAATGACAATGTTCAATACATATAACATCAACACATCCAGATATCAAGGAGAATCAGATCACCAGCCACTAAAGCACAGGAGCATTTACCTGACGTTGTCCTCGGGTTCTGGCTCGTCGTCGCTGTCCTCAGCTTTCCGCTTCACTCCGCGGCCATCCACACCATCGTTGCCCCCTGAAGACTACACAAAAAAAGAGACAAGTGTCACTATCCAAGCACTGTGACTGATACTAAACAGTGACGGGGAAAATAAGCGCATACATACGGAATATTGTGACCTTCATTACTCCTTGCTCAAGGGGTTAAGGCAAAAATGTTCCATTAGGCCCTTTCACACTGGCGAAATTGCCGCAATTTTATGTACCAGAATTGCGGAACGACTGTCCCTTTCACATAGAACGAGGCGGAACGGCGGGACAAAGTGTCTCGCCAAATATACTACCAAGCCCCCTAGACATTTTGCCGAGTTTTTCCGGCACCAGTGTGAATGGGTCAAGGCGGAAAGGGGAATCTGGGCGGGCATTTCGATGCCATGTCCAGCCCACCACAGGAGATTGCAAATAAATCTAACTGATCAAAAGCAGCAATAGCATAGACAGCACATTATGTCAATCTATAAATTCACAAAGTCTGCAATCAGTTGCCATAATAGGCTAATCTAAAATCCAGCGAAAAAACAAAGCATGAACTCATGAGCGTCTGTCTGCCCTATATGTATATCCTCTGATTGTAATGCTTACAGATATCTAGGCGATAGAGCAGCAGCGCTGGCCATATCGGCTCTGGCTCACATGATACTCTGCTTTAAATGCATCATCACTTCACTACCCAACACGCAAACAAGAAAGAAAAGAAAAAAGAAACCAATGTGCTTATGTCGTGATTTCCGATAGGCCCAGGCCTAGAGAAAAGACAGCTATGGTAACCTAACAATTAGGATTTGCTTTGCCTACACACTGCTGTTTGGTTGTCCCAAACTTTGAGACGATCCATACTCGCATTAACTGAATCTTATCAACCCGAACTGCGATGTTCCAAACAGTGTGACAGGATGCAATGCCTAATAATCTCACTGCCTTCGGCATAACTGCTAACAGTGCACCTAGGCCTACTGTTAAACATCTGAAAAATATTAAGCTGCTGTTTTCTTTTCATGACGAGCACTAGGCCTACGCTTAAATGATTTATGACTGAATGGAACGTTGCGTTTTTAAGCGCCAGAACTGCTTATCACGTTGTGTGACAAAGTTTACACCAATCATCTTCTTCTAATGTATCCTTATGTTGAGATGTCCATTCTCTTTGCCCTATGCCATCATTTGTGCGCGAAGCATGTTTCAATTAAGGCAATAAACAAGCTACTTTTTATTGTTGTAATATTTAATGATTTCATTAATAAATTGTACGCACAGTGCGTACAGGATTACGGCTGGCGGCGCCACTGACCAAGGCCACAGTAGCCTGTGAACCTTTGATTTTCAAAAGGGGAATCACGGCGAACGCAAGGGAAACTCTTCTCTTCAATTTCCCTTCCAAATTACTTTTTATTGTCTGAAGACATCTATCGCAAGAATCTAACATTCTAACAGCAAAGCAAATGCAAGCTAACCAAAGTGCAGTCGGTTCTCCCGCCATGGTTTTTGAAATCACACACCTGCTGCATCTGAAGCCCCACGCACGCATAATAAGGCCTACGACTATCACTCTACACGCCCCCTGTTGCACGTCACAATTTAATTTACTATAGCTGATCCTGCCTCCTGGCTCCCCAAAATGCCGCATCATGTGAACAGATCAGCAGGCCGGCAAATTTTCACCTCGCTTTCAGACACAAAAAGACTGCAAGGACGTCTCCTCTTCCCGCAAATTTAGCGGGATCTCTGTGTGAAAAGGCCTATTGAGAGCTTGTCCTTTAATCATGTTAAAATAGACTGAGCATTAAGAGAGCAAGCTGCAACTGTTAGATTTTTACTGTGTGAAGTAGAGAGATAGTCCTACAACTCCCCAAATAATTTAGCTACAAATGTGCCCTTAAGGGATGAGATTCCACTCAGAAAAGTCTGTGTACAGTCATGAACCAACATCAACCCCAAACTCATGGACTTTGCATTACCTTGAACACATCTTTAGATGCATTCAAAGTTAGACTCAAAAGCAGATTCCGTGTTTTCAGCCAGAGTCACACCTCAATAAGCGAAAAAGTCCTGACACAAGTGAAACGGCACAAGATTGAAAAGGAAACATGGCGTGATAAAGGGAGAAATGGTGGAAAGTAAGAAAGGCATGTAGGCAAGAGAGGGAGAGAGAAAAAAAAAAAAACAGAGCCCAGACCTTGCTCCGTTAACCCCCTGGCTTTGTCGGTACCCCATTCATATGTTAATGTTAACTTCTGCCATTGTCCTCCTCTGACATGCGGCGGCTTAAAGAATGAGAGCATTACGCCAGCTCACAATTTCGAGGTGCAAAAGGAAACCAGTTTCAGAATTGTGTCTAAATTAAAAATGGAAATGACCGTGGCCCATATGGACCATTCTGGGCATGTAAATGTGTACCATTCAATTCCAAATCAACTGCTGTTTAAACAAGAGCCACCTCATTCACCATGTACGTAGAACACAGGGGAAAGGAGTGACCGAGGGCGCGCGCAACGCACAGAGAGAGAGAGAGAGAGAGCACGACACAGACAGAGTGACTGAGCGCGACAGAAAGAGACCTCGCACAAAAGACGGAGAGGGAGAATGTTACACAGGTGCGGCGCTGCTGCTGCCAGCCTGACTTATAAACATCTAAACAACTAGAACATCTTTTCACTGGGTCTTTTGGCTGGAAACGCTTCCAACACATGCGGTTGCAGCGCGGCTGAAGCCGCATCTGAGACTCATGTGCCTCGCAGGCAGCGTGCACGCTCTAACCTGTTAACACGGGCACTGAAATGAGAACAGCCAGGTAGCGCGGCTGCCATGCACTTGCCACACATCCGGTATGCGTCGGATGGGAGAGTGTGACAGAGTGAGACATGCGTTAGACACAGAGACAGAGCAAGAGAGTATGAAAGAGAGAACTCTACAGAGTTACAGAGATACAGAGAATACAGAGAGTGCGAGCTCACATGTGACACAGGAAGAGTGACAGAACTGATGAACTGAAGACCTACCTTGTTCCCATTTTTTATCGAGGCTTTCAAGGACTGGGCAGCATCCTGGAATCACAAATGAAAAGAATATGGGCTGATGAGTGCGGGGCACCACATATTCAACCATACAACTATACATCTGTGCTTGCCAAAGTAGGCCTTTGTAACCATGTAGTCACAATCAATCCTTTTTCAAACCATGGAATTAGACTTTTCATGCAAGGCTCCTTAGTGTTATTTAGCAGTCATTGTACAATATTCTAAAATGGTAGTTCTCAAACTTTTCCACCTCAGGAAGCAATTGGCTCTCTAAGTACCACCATTATGACCGGCATTAAAATCAGTAGAGTAGGCCAATTTAACAACATATTTTACATTGTACATACTGTTTGCGTACCACAATTTGAGAACCACTGTTTATACCTACAACCAATTCATAACTATTACTGGAACTACATCAAGCTGGGTACCAAGTTAAGCAAGTTAAGTGACATTGAACGATTTCTGTGTGATTTCACAGTCGGACAGAAATCATGGACGTTGTACTGGAGTTGTGGCGCGCCCCTGTCAACTAGACCGTTTAGTGTAAGGTGCCAATCTTAGCGGTTTAAGTCAGTCGGAGTAAGTCTTTTTCTAGTTTTCCTGTTACGACAATATCAAACATGTTTGATATTATCGCAACTCTTTTAGTTGTGGCTCATTCAAATAGTGACGTGAACAATGTAAAAACGATAGTGACCTCGCTCCAACACCAAATAGGAAGGGGCAAAGTAGGCGACAGTTGTAGCATATTTTATCAGGTCCCTTGCCAAAGGTGCCTTAATCAAGCACCATGCAGTCTACATTCATAATCTAGGTGTTTGATTTTATACACCTATGGTAAGAGACCTGATGAAACCCATGAAAATGAAAAGTGATAAAAACTTCATTAGTTATTAGTATAAAACAAGTTATTAGTCGGCTATTCCACGTGACGGAACAACTCTATATCAGATAGAGTCACGCATGAAACAATGCTGCAGAAACACAAAAATATGACTGATGAGTAGGCGATCATTTGAGCTCCTGTTGATATCTATTGCACGATGGAAAATAATTTAAAGAAATCTAGTTGCAGTCTTGTAAATAGTGACCCTGCAAGATCCCTAATCTTTGCAAAATCATGCAAAGTCTGTGACTTAAAACTCTATTACTTGTCTTCAGACTTTTCAAATCTTTGCAAAGTCTGTCAGTGTAAGGCGGGCTTTAGCAGACACAACAATCAAACAATGTTATGAAGAGCACAATCCTAACCATATTGTGCTGGTTCGTGGCCTGCATCCTCATGTCATAGGCTGTGTGACGGGCGTTCTGCACGGCACCTGGTCGGTCTCGACCCCCCAGAGCCTGGGGAGCAAACTGGCCGGAGAGCATGAAGGATGGCTGCTGATGCTGCTGCTGCATCTGTGTGGGACAACAAGGCAGGAATGAGAATTATAGCTACAATTCTGTACATTAACTGGATATTACCATAGTAACAGAACACTTCCGGTGGTGGTACTATGGCCAAAGGGTACAGCATGACCAAAAATAGTAGCCACGTTTACTTAGTTTTTTTTTTTGTCATTCCGATTAAACTATTCCAATCTGCCGTCTGTTTACATGGAGGTACGTTCTATTCCGATTAGGTGCTTTAGAATCTTTGATCGGAATAGCCATTGTTGCCTACTTTTCCTTGAGAAGATACATCAGGCAATCTGATTCACCGTATGGCTGTTCAATCGGAATAGGAACAGAATACAGCACCTCTTTCTTTGATAAAAATTCTAATCGGATCAGGCTTTTTTTTCCAGATTGAGGTGTTTAGATGAAAATTTTTATTTCGATTGAGTCGTTATTCAGTTTCTCATCGGATATAAAAAAAAAAAAGTGTCCATGTAAATGTGGCTAGTGATCATTAAAGAAAACATGATAGCGCCGACTTACTTTCATTCGCTTCTTCTTGTCCTTCATCCTCCTTTTGAAACTCTCCTGCAAGATCAGAGGCACATTTCAGAATACAGAACCATACGATTAGCATTATCCCAACTGCCCTATGATCAAATCAATTGGCCAAACGACCTTACCCAGAAGAATGTATTTTACAGATGTTTTTTTATTTTTATATACCAAAATAAGAATTTAGAATAAGATCAGACTTTCCAGTTAAGCAATAGTTAAAGGATAACTACATGGTGACCTTAACTGCATAAAGCATTTTCTTTTGTAGACCATTTCTTTGCACTTAAAGATAAAAATACATCAGTGTATCTGCAGAGACAGATGTCCAACTTCCCATAGTAGCACAGATGTGTAATGATTTTTTGAGCCTAGTTAATGGCTTAACCCTTAGAACCCGATTGACGAAAAAGTCGTCAAAAAAAAAAAAAAAAAACACCCTTTCTTCTCTGTTACATTGCTCCGGAACCGTTCATCGCAGCGAGATGAACCCTTTATTGCGTGACAGAGGAGAAGTTGGGCTTTCCAACGAGACTACACACCTGTCTGTTCGATCAAGTATGAAAATGTAAAAAAAAAAAAAAATTCATGAAATTAAATCAAATCGCATCATATGTACAGTCTACTTCTCTGCGTTCACCTGGGCACCCATTACTCTCGTTTGAATTACTCGCGAACCCGTGATGGCATAGATATGGCACATCAGATGAAAGAGGAGACACAGGGCTATCCATTGGTACCATGAATATCGATCCTTCTGGCTTATAAAACAGACGAAGTGACAGCAAAATAATAACTTCATATTGCTGGACTTAACCCACGTTTTTGTCTGTTTTTGTGGCAAAGCATGTTTATAATCCAACGCTATGGTGTGTTTCTCTATGGCAAAGCATGTTCATAATCCGGTTTGGAGATCCTAGCAAATTCCTGAATGGCATCCAATTCAAGGCTCACATTGAATCCCAATTTGTTCAACAAAGAAACACCTTTTTGCCTTTACTTTGTTCATGGCAATGCAGTAATAAGTTGAGAATCATTATGAGTGCCTACACCATAGCCACACGCAGGCTAACACGCAAACTCGTGTCAAGTCAGGTCAGATCTGTTCGTGTCACAGATATGGAGCGCAGAAAGGTCATTTTTCATCACTAAATAAAAAATGGCATTTATTTCCGTAAATCACACGCCACATATTTCTGTAAATTGCTCAGCCCCAGAGTATCCCTCCAATATGGCAATTATATTGCCAGATTCAGGACAGTCTGCCCTACACCTACATGAAATGCACGTAGAGCTATGAGCTTGCTGTGGTGAGATACATGTCAAAATATAATAATTTTTATAATACGCTTATTGTATTTTAATTCTCCAAAATAAAATCAATGCTAGTACTAATACATGAAATGATGACAGATCTGAATAGCCTAGACTCTGCTGAAAAAAACAATATATAATATGTGTGTGTGGCCCTTACAATGACCAGAATAAATCCTTATGAATAAAGGTAGTGAAAATGCCCTAAAAACAGCTTAGGGTTCTAAGGGTTAAAAGAGTGATGTAGCATAGTGAAGCTGACTCCATGCTATATGCCATTTAGTTGTAAATGAATATTCCAAATGTACTCAAAACTACCCAGATTAATGTTGTTTTAGTCCTTCATGAAAGTGCATCATCATCATCCATCATCATAAATCATCATCATCCACTAGATCCATTCTACTATATTCTAATTAGTATAAATATTACAATGGAAAAGATCATAAAATATACAAATATAGAAACATCTAGCACAGGTAGAGTTGTTAATCTGGCAAAGACTGCTATAAAGCAACTAGGGGCAACAGAATGTTCTTACATCATCATCTTTGCGCTTCTTGAAGATGTTGTCTTCGGCCACTCCCACAGCCTGCATGATCAGCTCAACTCGCTCAAGGTTGACAAAACCACTTTCTGTGAGGTAACCCTGTACACACAAACACATACACAATGAAGATCCAACAGCGAACTTGCAGCAAACCTATTCAACAGGGCTTAATAGGTCTAACTCTGTGCCTGTGTCAAGTAGGCAGGGATGGATTACTGCACGGGCCTACCGGGCCCAGGCCCAGGGGCCCAAGGGGTCAGGGGGCCCTGAAGCCCAAGCCTATGCATGGAATCATTGCCTCAATATCAACAAATCAGGATGTAGGCTATGAATCTGATTGAATTTATTATTGGCCATCCCCAAAATGCACCAGAATACAGGAAATCACATCAGACATATTAAAAATGTTCTGGGGGAGGACCCTCAAACTCCTCCTCCCACATATGTGACAATTAGTGGGGGCCCTTAATACATCTGGGCCCAGGGGCCCGAAAGTCCATAATCTGCCATGCTTCACAACGTCATTGACGATTCACTATACGTTGGATTAAATCCATCAGTGTACACAGAGTGGATGGATATGCCACAAATAACATGTAATCGTAGCCTAATAACTAACATCTGCAAAATGTTCTCTTTTTTTGTGTGCCGTTTTTCTTCTGACACTAGTAATGTTTCTTCAGTTGTTATGATAAAAGCAATCTATAAACATTTCATGTTCCATCACAGTCCTAGAGAGACTCCTGTTCCTCGAAGACTACTCTGCATCTAGTAGCTCTGACCCTGATCTATTACTGGAGTGCAGTAAACAAAATTAGAAGCTAGGGCTGGGATGGTATGGATTTTTTCTTACCACGGTTGGAAAGCAAGAAATTACCGTGATTTCACGGGATGTCGCTTTCGGGTTTGCTTCATCTTTTGATAATAAGTTTTGAAAGCCTTGAATCCATGTTATGAGATGGTTCCTCACATTACACATCACAATGTTATACACTATGTGCAGGCCAATGTTTCACAGATTTCCTTATTATTTGTGACGAGCTCAGACCCGTGGTAGGAGTCACATGACCGCGGTATTGCAATTACCGCCCCAGCCCTATTGGAGGCACCCAAATGATGTGTGGTGCACCTTAATGAAAAGGTTGGGTGCACCAGTGCAACCACTGCCTAGTTAGTCTGAAGCCCTGTAGTCAAGACGCGATGAAGTAGGATGCATACTCACCCCGGTCTTGTGCACGACGTCTTTATAGATTCCAACTAGTCGATCGATAGCGCCTTCTCTACAAGTCAAAGATAAAACCCACACAAATACCAATGAGTCAAATCGGGTCAGCAAGGCGACCAAGCCAACAAAGGGCTTAATTAAAAACATCTGACTGGTATACAGTAGCTTTGTGGCTTCACCTGATTTCTAGGGACGGTAGATGAGGCAGGAAATCATTTCCCACAAAGAAGCACATGAAGACCCAGTCATCCACACTCCGCTCAAAGTCAAACGGAAACGGCAGGCTAGCCATGGTCAACTCTCGCTCCAAGTACTGGGAAGAAATGGCAGAAAATGACACCCAATTTCATGAGGCAACTACAAAAACAAAGCTGAAAATCAAAAAGGTTTACAACTCCCCCCTTTTTTTTAAAAAGGGCGTACCTCTCGCAAAACTGACAATCGAATAAAGATGAACTCCTGTTCAGAAACTGGTATATTGTCTGCAAATTCATCATGCTGGCATCAAACACAAAGAGCACAGTGAGCACAGGAGAACGACCATCAGAGCATGTTCAGAGCAAGAGCACTGGGCGTCCGTTGCTGTAGGTGTCGGATCGCATCTCACCTGGCCTTGCTTCTCCCTGGGCATTCCCTGGCAGTCCTTGATCTCGTGGCCGATCTGGCCGCACAGGGCACAGGGTCTCGGCTTGTTGGGCTTGAATTCTTCACGGATGATGGTGAAGTTGGGCTCATGTGTGGCCAGCCCCAACATGATCAAGTCAGCTAATCAGTGGAACAGGAGGAGCACACCAGGAAGTAGAAAGAGAGAGAATATATGTTCAACCATTTGAAAAATTCGAAAAGAAAGGCATCATAACATGGGGCATGATGCATGTGACCATATGGACATAAAAGAAACATTCCGGTATTTAGCACTTCGAGTCCCATTTCTGGTTTGTTTTGGATGAACTAGAGTGGTGGACACCGAAATTTTGACGATTGGTCCCGTCTCGACTTTTCTGACTCGTTTTGAATCGCCTTTGACTACTTCAAAACTGTGCAACTCACCGAGTGGTTAGTGTTTTTTCTAAATACCGGAATTTTCCTTTAAATCAAGTGCCCATGAAAGGTTGCCTTCTTAAATGCCCTTTTCCCATACATGCTAATTACTCAGACAAGGCCAACCTTCAGCAAAATGAATACTTTTGATCCACTAAAAAAAATAAAATAAAAGAAAACAAATAGCAGAAAGCACCAAGGTCCTCTACACATAATGAGATGCAATATTTGTCCTCTTTTGTTCACTAAGTGCATGGTACACTACTGAATGCAGCTGCTTTTATGTTGAGCGTCCGCCTGTAATTGCCTTCATTTAAAAACAGTTTATCTAGACCGTACTTCCCCATTTAATATGCCAGTTTGATGCAGCCAACCTCCTCAGTGCTCATATCAGTGTTTTCATAGGGAACAATGATCTCCTCTCCAGCAGCAAGATCATCTAAAACAAGCTACACAATACTGCAATTTATGGGTCCTCCACCCTCGCACCACCCTCCACCCCCTCGGACTGGCCGCTAAGCATTAATCAGTTCAGTGCAAATGCTTGAGACTTTTCAAACTACTTTTTAAAATGACTTCTGCATGAGGGGATGCAAACTTACCGTCTGCACCGCAAAGGCAGTGATGCGTGTTTGGGTCATGATGTGGCTGAGCTGTTTGAGAAATAAATAAGATGATTTATTAAGCACTAGATCCATTTTCTAAAGGAACTGGGAATTTGGGAAAATTACTTGAGGGAATTAGAACTGGGAATTTGGGAAAATGACTTGAGGAAATTAGCAGAGTAGTGATTTTTACCTCTTTGCCTTCGGATGAAATCCATAATTTTATGTTCACCCTCCCCAGGAACACTGGCATCTGACAGGAAAACCTGTTATGGAACACAGAACAGAGATGGATGACCACCCAACTTATAGAATGTAAGAAATATTACTTAAGCCATGCATAGATATCAACCTGAATAAGTAACAAACTCTTCTTTATGGAGACTGGCAATTACTTGCGGACTTTATTTCATGTTAAAAACTAATTTCGGGTCTTTTGCTGAATGGTGCATGTAACGGTGCCAACAAGCACAGGGCAATTATACATTTATAACTACCAATTTTTACATATAATTATTTTCGACAGCCTTGAACACTTCTATGTATATTTTTATATTATTTATACCTGTGCACTACTCTATGTGGTTGTGCGGATTGTCCCCTGGGGATAAATAAAGTGTTTTGAATTGAAATTTGCTAGCCTGCTGCAAATAGGGATGCGATACTAGTCACAATATTTCTCGTCAAGGTAAAAATCTGTCCCGTGGAGTAGTATCCAGCTCTAGCCAGCATGACTGAGGAGTTTGACGAAATGATTTGAAAAAAATGTGCCGGATTGTGGCCACACTTTTACCTTTACTTAATGCTTTATAATCAATACTTGTATAATGGCTGTAACCCTATTACGTCAACCCATTCTTGCACGGATATAGTTTTTTTATATTACCATGCAACTCTCTTATACGTCCTTTTTTATTTTATGCTGGTCTCTAGACTTTATTCAGAGAATCACAGGCTCAGTCCCTGCCTCAGTCATTGCAAGCGCCTCATGCTTAATCACCCCTAAGCACACTATGTGGATTCTTTTTTTAGACTTTATTTAGATTTAGTGTTATTTAGTATAATTTGTATTTAGTATATTCTTTATCTTCTACTGTCCTTATTGCTTAGTTGTGTTTTTTATATTATTTACTTTTATTACTTTTTCTGCTGTTAGTGAATGTTGTATGTGATGTCTGTATGCTACTGAGACCTTGAATTCCCCCTTGGGGATCAATAAAGTATGTGTGTATGTATCTATCTATCTATCTATCATTAGCATAGAAGATGCCCCAGCAACATTTCTTGTGTAGTAACATTTTGGGTATCTGCTGGAAACAACTAGATATACTTCATTGTGGTACAAAATATGACCAGCGCTCAGTCCTGTACATCCTCTCTGCGAAAATAAATCACACTTGTCAATTTGGCTCCATCTCCTATAGAGCCTGACGATATGGGATTTCGAAGGCCGATACCCATTTTAGTATTTGAGTTTTACAAAAAACGGACAACCGATATATCAGCCGATAGTCATTTCTAACAAACACAATGTAAAAATGTTCTCCCAGAACAATGTTCTGATCAAGGTGGGGCATTATGTATTTGAATATGCTTAACTATCTAGTTTCATAATGAAAGGCTCTTCATATACAGTATTTCTTTTGTTCTGTGATAACCACATTGCCAAAATCTACATTTGTGAACAGTTTATACTTAATGATCATCCCTTTATGCAAGCAAAACATTTTACAAGTATGATGACATGTTTGTGCATGCCCATAGCCAGCCACTCTGAAACAGTGAAAGGCGATTCAAAATGAGTCGAGACAGGACCCATCGTCAAAGTGTCGGTGTCTACTCTAGTTCATCCAAAACAAACCAGAAAAGGGACTCAAAGTGCTAAATACAGGAATTATCCTTTAATATATCTCAGTCAAGGAAATCTGACTTGCTTGACTTATCTGCCGCTTTTCACACAGTAAACCACCGCATCCTACTATTCATACTCTCAAACATGGGCATCAAAGGAAAAGCATTCTCCTGGTTGGAATCCTACCTCACTGGGCGATCGTTCAATGTATTTCTTAGCTAGGACAAACGTCCTTATCTCACCGCTTTGCCACAGGGGTACCCCAAGGCTCGGTGCTGGGGCCCCTTCTCTAACCTTTACCCAACCCTATCCGTTATTCCTGCCTGATGACCCCACAATCTCAGATACTAGTCTCTCTGACATGCACATTGACGAAGGAACATCACCTCCAACCTAACTGCTCGTCTTCCCAGCCAAACAAACATACACCACAATATCATCATAACTTAACTCTTCCTCCTACCAAGGTTGCGAGAAACTTAGCCGCCCTGATTAATTACCAACAGACCTTCTCTGACCATTCCGTTGTTGCCTCCATTGATTGGTCATGCCGCTTCGCACTATTCAATCAATAAAATAAATCAGGGCGTAGTATGTACCCATTACCCAACCTAAAACAAGCCACCCAGGTCTATTTACAGACCATGGTCATCTCTCGCATTGACTCTTTTAACGCTCTCCGAGCTCGCCTTCTAGCTTGCTGGCACATCTGATTTTAAAATCAACCAAAAAGGGTGCATGTCACCCCACTGTTCATTGAGCTCCATTGGCTACTTAGTCACTTGCATCAAATTCAAGTCACTAAAGCTTGCCTACAGTAAAGTGATTGCTGGGTCTGCTCCTTCTTATTTAAGTGCCCTCATAAAGGCTACATTACTCCAAGGAATTTCCTCTGCCACTGCTGCTGATACACACGACAATCCAGACTATTTTCATTTCTTCCACGTTGGTGGATCGACCTACCAAGTGTTACCAGAGCTGGGGCCTCCCCCTCCATCGCCAAGCTCTTGAAGACCCAAATCTTCCGAGAGTACCTCCTCTTCTAACACACATAACCTAAAAGGCACTTCCCGTTTTTCATCCTTTTAACTTACTTACTTCCATTCTACCACCATCTCCTTTGGCCACACTTTGACTAGTACTTAAACTTCTGCACTCCTCCCTCTGGTACCTGTATTTATTGTTGTAGCATTTATTGTTACCCAAGGTCTGCTTTGCAATGTAGCTAGAATGTTAGTCACTTTCTATAAAAACACTGAATAAATATAAATACAATTCAATAATAAATGAAGATGTAAATCTTGCTTTGATGGGTGATTCTAGGACAATAGAATGCTGTTGTGTCTGAACAAAAGGTGTAATCAATGGTCTGATTGTTTTGTTTACAAATATTGGCTGGAGTCTGTTGTAAAACCACACACAGACACACACCATGTTGCTAGGTTTTTATATGACTGCACCAAACCTAGTGTGCACAGACAACTTATTATCACTCACTTATTATCAAGACAATGCACATCACCACCCATCCACACTTTAACACTTACTGTAATGTTGCGCCATCCGGGATCATTGCTCAATCTGTCGGCTACGTAATATCGGAGGCATTTCGCCAGGTTGTCCATAAACTCTGTTCCCTAGGAAAGAGGATTCAGTTGAATCATTAACAACTTATTCTAAATAGGAAATGGTCCCCCCCCCCATTAGGCACATGCCAAAACCTGGAGACACTTACTGGAGTGATGCAGTTGCTGTCAAACCTCTCCTTGATTTCATCTGGCGGAAGGTATCCTCCTAAAATAAAAAAAGGCAAATCCATTAAATTAAAAATGCTTTATGACTGTCAGAGAGAAGCCTTCTCACTTTAGTGCTTGTTGCAGAGCTTCCAAATGTATGCAAGACATGTCTGATATGAACACCTGGATGGAGAGGACCTCAAGGCGGCTACACGGCATGCGCTACGCCCGCCGCTAGGTTGAGCTTAGGGACCCAAAGAGTTTTGTTGTGCTTGCTGCCGGGTTCAGCGCAAAAAGCTACGATTTACAGCGTGCTGTGGTCAAAGTTCAACATGGTTGAACGTCGCTCTTGTGCACCGCAGTCAGCAAAATGCCGCTTGAGCTGCGGTTTGCTCAGCGCAGTGGAAGACCAGTTCTTGCTTGTGTAAGCCATCAAAAACAATGGGTTTCATAGCGCATTTGTGCCTTCATATGAACAGCTGGATGGAGAGGACCTGACATTTGACCAAGGGGGTCAAATACAACAGATGAATGAATCATTTTGACAAAATCTTTTAGTCCTTTTGCTGATGTTTATGATACTATTAGACCTTTAAAGATGTGCAAAGCCTCATTCTGATAAATAAAGGTCCATAATCCAATATACCAAGCACCCATGAATACTGCTCCATCTATTCACTTACGACAATGAAGTAGGGGTGTAAAGGTACACATATTTGTACCGACCCGTTTAGGGACAGGTTCAATACAGATGTGTACCGAATGTAAGCAGTCTTAATCTCTAATCAACAATAGGCTTTTTTGCATGCGGACCATGTTTCAAATTTCCACACAAATATATAAGTGGCGGACCATATGCCAGTCTACTCAGCTAATGTCAAAAAGCATGACACCTTTTCAATATCCGTTGAGCATCAGCAATAGTCAGTGAATTTTAGGCTGGAGTACCTAGAGGTTAACTGTACTGAAAAATCAACCGAAAAGTGACTTCAAAATCGAGATGAGTACAAGTATATATACTCTTTTGATCCTGTGAGGGAAATTTGGTCTCTGCATTTATCCCAATCCGTGAATTAGTGAAACACACTCAGCACACAGTGAACACACACTAATCCCGG
This sequence comes from Alosa alosa, assembly GCF_017589495.1. Lineage (NCBI taxonomy): Eukaryota > Metazoa > Chordata > Actinopteri > Clupeiformes > Clupeidae > Alosa > Alosa alosa. The sequence goes on along the minus strand of NC_063196.1, from coordinate 3,917,558 downwards.
CGCAGTGAGCTGCCTAAAACAACAGCGGCGCTCGGGGAGCAATGAGGGGTTAGGTGCCTTGCTCAAGGGCACTTCAGCCGTGCCGCGTCGGGGTTCGAACCGGCAACCCTCCGGTAACAAGTCTGAAGCGCTAACCAGTAGGCCACGGCTGCCCCAATGCATACCAAAGTGTGATTTTTGTGTACTGTTACACTACTACAATGAAACAGCAAGCCATCGTCCCATCATGTTTTAAAGCTGCCACCATCATACCTGTGCCGAAGAAAACTGCTCCATCCTGCTTCAATGACTACCGCCCTGTGGCACTGACACCCATCATCATGAAGTGCTTTGAGCGGCTTGTCATGTCACATATCAAAGCCATTCTCCCCCCCCACCCTGGACCCCTTCCAGTTTGCATACCGAGCCAAGCGGTCTACAGAGGATGCAATCTGCTCTGCCCTCCACCCAGCCCTGACCCACCTGGAAAAAAGAGACTCATATGTGAGATTGCTGTTTATAGACTTCAGTTCTGCATTCGACACCATAATACCACAACAACTCATCTGCAAACTCGACAAACTGGGACTCAGTACCTACCTCTGCAACTGGCTACTGGACTTCCTCTGTCAGAGGCCCCAAGTAGTAATGCGTGTTGGCAACAATACCTCAAGCAGCATCACACTGAGCACAGGGGCCCCCAAGGCTGCGTGCTCAGTCCGCTGCTCTTCACCCTGCTGGACGATGACTGCACTGCAACCTACAGCAACAATCACATAGTGAAATTTGCTGACGACAACTCTGGTGGGTCTCATCACCAAGGGCTTACGAGACTCAATACAGGTTGGAGGTCGACCATCTGACCACGTGGTGCAGGGACAACAACCTCCTGCTGAACGTCAGCAAGACCAAAGAGATTGTTGTTGACTTCCGGAGAGGTCACACCCAACACCTGCCACTGACCATCGACGGTGCTGTGGTGGAGAGAGCGAGCAGCACCAAATTCCTGGGGATGCACATCAGTGAAGACCTCTCCTGGACCACCAACACTGCATCACTGGCGAAGAGAGCTCAGCCCGCCTGTACTTCCTGCGGAAACTCAGGCGAGCAAGTGCTCCACCAGCCATCATGACCACATTCTACCGAGGCACCATTGAGAGCATCCTCTCCAGCTGTATCGCTGTGTATGGAAGCTGCACTGAATACAACAGGAAAGCCCTGCAGCATAGTGAACACAGCTGGAAGGATCATTGGTGCTTCACTCCCTCCCTGAAGGACATTTACACCACCCACCTCACCCAGAGAAGGCGACCAAAATTGTGAGTGATGCAAGTCACCCCGCTCACAATCTGTTTGATCTACTGCCCTCTGGGAAGAGGTACAGAAGCCTGCGCTCCCGCACTACCAGACTCACCAACAGCTTCATACACCAAGCTGTAAGGATGCTGAACTCTCTCCCTCCTCTCCCCCTCCACCCTCAGCTACATAACATCCTGGACATTGGACCCACAATGGCCGCCTGCACTACTCCACTTGCACACTTGAACACTTGCACACTTGTACAACTTTACAACTTGGTGTTGTTGTCCTGAAAACACTTCTGCTGCTCTTACATAACTTGCACCACTATGCCACTTTCTTTATTACTCAGGTCAAACAGAACTACCCAAGCCTCTTATTGGCCTGACTTTGCACTAGTTTTTTATTGACTGTCTATGCACAATTTCAACAAAATTTTGCTGCTCTTATTTTTTCATTATTATATGTGCCCTCTTATTTACTTATTTACTTACTTTTTTGTTTACTTGAATGTTATGTTTGTCTGTGGACTTAAAATTGGTAAAATATGTCTAGTCTTCACCGTGGGATAGTGAGAAACGTAATTTCGATCTCTTTGTATGTCTGGAACATGTGAAGAAATTGACAATAAAGCTGACTTTGACTTTGACTTTGACATCAACAACAAACTTGACAAAAGCCAGTATTCTTGATGCACCCTGTTCACCTCTGATTTGCCTTTAACACATCGCAACAGCGCAACTTCTCTGACACTCAAAATGTGTGTGTCTGTTCACCTCTCTGGATAATCTCTTCCCGCATTTTCTGCTTCTCCTCCACAAGTTCCGCCCCTTCTTTAGAGGCCCGGAATCGCCTTGATCGCTGCTGATTCATTTTGGCACGAGGGGCCTGGGAAGGACAGGTATGAACATATGACAGATCAGAATGACGTGATGTAATCGGACAATCTAACATGGCTATGGGTGATATGAATCCAATGTACTCACGACTCCATCTATAGCCATGTACAGAACTCTGCGAGGTCTAATGATGTTGAAGAGTCGATCGATGTATTCGAAAATGGCCACCATCATCTCATCCTCGTTTTTGGGCGCTGGCCTGTTGGATATTCAATCAAGTTTAACTGGCTGAAAAGACACCCAGATAGACTTCTGAGAAGGGCTGTAGAACCAAGTGACACTTACTTGTCCTCAGGATGTGTGCACGGATGGATAATTCCATTCATATCCAGATACAAGTTGTCAAACTCCACTTCATTGGGATTGGGTTTGCTAGTGTCAACAGGTATACGTACACCATTGCATTCCTTTGACTGCAAGAGAGAATTTTCGATTAAACACCTTGCGAACACTTTCTTCATTCATTTAGTAATTTATATAACACGGTATGTTACAATAAAGGATGACTGAGTTGCTGACAGTAGCGTAGCGTCTGCTACTGTGCAGGTACCCATCCTGAACACCACAGGTGAACGAACGGCAGCGTTGTCTGAACTGTTTCTGCAGTTTGACAGTCACCATTAACCATAATGTTACAATATTATAAATCACTAACATACCTTAATAAAACAAACATGGCCGAGAGCATTGAAATAACTTCTGAGCTTATAATAAAATATTTGCCTAGTGTGCTCACTTAGGTAGGCAATATTAGGCAGCTCACAATTGTATTCGAATCATGTAACATTAACGTTAGAACGGAATAGCTCTACACAAGCTAGCCAACTAGCTTTTGGATAACTAGCAAGCCATTTATAACATTTGCGTGGTAGCACCTCATTGCGACGAACGGCAAAATAGCATTTAAGTTATCGTAAAAGGGCATGGGCAAAAGTGCACAGCATTACAGACGCGTAACTCTCTGCAACAATAGCCCAGTCAATGTGCGTAGTTTGGCTATGTATTTAGCCAAATAGCTAATAGCTACAGCATCTCTCAGGAAAACAAACGCTTACCTTCTCCTCAAGGCAATGCACTATTATGGATGGATATTTCCTACTTAACCAACGGAAAAATGCAGGGACTCCCATGTTGTATAAAAGTCGAATTCCAAAGTAGTAGTTGCTTTAAAAAAAATCTCAGTTAAAAACAACGGGTTTTTAGGCTAGAAAATCTAGCCAGTCAATACAACACACAACGCGTTCTAGCTAGCTAACTTGTAGCGTGTTTGTAGAGTGCACTTCCGGGCTACCGGAAATACACCGTAGAAGTATGTGTCAGGAAATCACAGCGCCCCCACCCTTCTCATTTGTCGTCTACTCTGTAGATCAGATTCCCAAAACAAAACCGATCAGCACTTTTAGCAAATGTGTTCTACCAAATGAGAAGAAGGCACAAAAAGGTTCGTGTTGTTTGTTACAAATCTGTGGCCTATTGTCATTTAAACAGGTTCACTACTGCTGCCTTATAACTTGCACAGTAAGAAAATGAGGTTGAACGTGAAAAATAACTGGTAGGTCTAGCTGTGTCCATAAAATTCCTCATCCTCTCTGGGGTAGTCTTTGCTAGAAGGAAACCAGAAAATTGCTAATAGGAGGAAACTTGCTCTGTGTCTGTAGCCTGATGTGTCTCATCCCTGCTTGCAGGTTGATTGTTCAATCAGTCTTTGAAACATTTATGGTTAAAATCAATCAGAATTATCACAAAAGCATTGTGATTACAGAGAAACATATAACAATAGAAGAAAAGAAATGTCACTTGACAATTTGTGTAAGCAGTAGACCAAGTGGCATGCCGCTGTCTGCATAAAAAGTTAATTGCATGCTGTGAGAGAAAAAAAAAATGTTTTACTGAAAAAAGGCCTTGTGATGAACAATGATTATTAAGCAATGGAAATCATGAGGGTTGTTTTCACTTAGCCGACTACTCGGGGGTAAAAAACAGCATAGGAATGTAATATAGCCTAGGCTTAGTGCAACATTGATCTCTGTGTCAGGCATAACCATGTCATAGCTTAGGCTTTTGGCGGTGTGAGTGGAATCAGATTCATTGGTTCTTCTGACTGAAATTGTCGATAGGCCCTGACCTCCGTCCCTTCTCTGAAGCACTTCACTGCTGTCTGTGAGCAGTCATGCTCAACAAGTTTGTTCCTCAAACTTTGACTGGCCCCTAGTGGTTCTATGCAGCGGCTTTTTATAATATCTAGCCAGTGTTATTCAGGACTGGTCATCTGTTTGGCTTTTTGCACCATACCAGATGTGATCTGGACACGAGACAGAAGTAATTACAAAACTGTACAAATTTCCTGTCCAGTTCTTCAACAAATTTCCTATTTTTGATGGTAATTCTGTGTTTACAAATTACGTAGAACCTTGTGTATATCAAAATAAAGTAATAATTAGAAAATAAGTTTTCCAAATTTGAAAAGATCTGTGATCTTGTTCATTCAAATATTTTTGTAGCTAATGAGGGTGCTTGTGTTGCCCATTTTTAAGGATCATTATTGACCCAGGCTTAGAGAATGCAGATTGTAGAGGGCCCTCTACTGGTCTTTCTGTCACATTCTGTCCATCTGGTGGAATTCACCAATCACCGAATCTTCATCCCATGTTATTTACATTAGAAGGGCATCTTTGTTTATCATTGCACAATTTCTTGTGCAAACTGGTTGTATACATGTATTTGAAGAATGCTCAAATATGTCAACATAATATGTGTGAGGGAGCCACAATCACGTCCTAAAATTGATAAATCTCTCCATCAAAAGGCAAATGGACATTATTGAGCCACATTAAAATATATGTTAATTGATTCTTTTTTTTCCAGTTATAAATATGTAAGCTTAAATGTATTGTTGTCCTGACCTAAACCATATTTTGTCTTAACGACAACTACGCAATATAATGAAGTAGACATTCTATTATTAAAACACTGTATGCATATAGATAATATTTAGAGATCCTTTAATTCAGTCCTTATGTCCGTAGCCATAGAATTGGAATAAGCATACACAAAAAATGTGCAGAGAGTGCCTCTTTAGTATCAAAAGCGTGCATTTAATCTGCATAGCCTATTTAACACTGGAGTCATTGCTATGCAGCGTGGCACCCAATGCCTTGCCCCCGGCCATTCAGTGGAGTGCAGTGGCAGACCAATAAGGATTCACCCGCTCCAACCTCATTCTGTATTCATAACATGAAACATTCAGACAATGCCTCTCTCAAAGGCCCCCTGAATGGAACGCCTTAATACTCATGTAAACAACTGGAGACCAATTACTTAATGAATTGGCCTCACACGTAATGAGGTGCCTCACAAAGGACTTTAAATGCATTCTGTTGGCACTACATCCTGTGCTGCTGAACCACAACCAGACAGATGCAGACATTTTTTGAAGGGGCTGTAAGTGTCATAGCTAAATTTCATAGACCGGCAAAGGGGCTTTGTATACTGGTATAGATTTGAAGAGTTTTCCCAACGATCATCTGATTTTAGTTCCATCTTAGAGGCAGACTGATTCTGCTTGAACTGCTTGTGAGAGAGGTGGGAGTGATGCTCACTTATAGTTTAAAAGATGTGTAAAATGATGGGTATTTAGGAGACGCTATAGATGCAAAACGACATAGATGACTTTGTCATCTGCTATCACATCTTTGCTGTCTGGTGCTCTACTACATTAAAGTGTCTTTGTTTGTTAATAAGATTATGTTCATTTGTAATACACCTCATAATTAATACCCTTACCCAATATTTGAAGCTTATCAAGCTGCCTGGCAAATACAACAGCTTCAAAGAAATGTTACTGGCATGATAATTTCACTGCTCTGACCTTCTTCTTTAAGGAAAATTGCTATTGCTTTCAGCTTACCCATATTTGTCTTCGAAAAGGGTGGAAGAAGTCATTTAAAAAGACTCCTCTTTCTGTTCCTTTGATTAACAAGTCTCTCTTTCTCTCCCTCTCTCTCTCTCTCACACACCATCAGTTAAGATGCCTCTACATGAAAAGCTCAGGGTAAATTCCCATATGAAATATAAATGTGAATTTCCAAGGCCTCAGGCATTGTGCAACAGAACTCTTTGAGTGTGTGCTTAGCACTGCACCTCTTCAAATCAGCTCTCACTACGTATTCTGGCAGGATAATGAGAACCAGTTGCCATTTCACACCTCATGACACGTTTGTATTTCTTTATAATTAGCTTTGTTATGTCTCTGTCCAGAAAATAACAGATAACATTCACAACTGCCTGTGATCTTTTCAAGACTAGCACAAAGAGAATTAAACTGGCTGGCTTTGATAGGAACAAAGACAGAATGTAAAGAAAAGCCAAATGATGTAGACATGTAGGTGTCAGCGATGGCACAGTAAGGGAGTGCTAATAGCATACATGTTACTTGGTCAACATACTGTAGATATGCATCTGCTCCATGTGGGAACTGAAAAATCATAACAATTATATTTTAAGCACACTTGTACTGAATGCTTTTGAAAATCATAGCCTTGTAACCATTCAACTTCTAATGTGTCTTTTTTGAAGTTATAGACCCTTTCAACTGCATAAACAAATGTGCACTCCTGAGGTTTTTCTGGTGGCACAGAAAACATTGAGCCAATGGTAATTTAGGGCCAAAACAAGTTGAGCATTACACTAAAGTCCAATTCATATTCATTTCAAAGCGTCTGTGTTGGTTTTCAACAGCTCCAACCGTAAACATTGGCGTATGAATTGCAACGCTAAACATGGCAAAAGGAAAAACGCCCTCAGTCATGTGAAGATAAATCAGAACATCAGAATTTGTGAAAGAAAAACGACAGCAGGAGTGGGTTATGGACCATGTGTTTTTTTTTACTAACCACTCTGATTTCCTTCTTAAAATGCTGTCTGTTTGAATTCCATCTCCCGTTCCCAGGGCTTCCATGCCCATGTTCATCCTCATGCAGACATTAATGGAGAAATGAACAGAACACTTCACATCAGAAGGGCCAGATGGGCAATGTAGTCAGACAGCACACCCTGTCATTATCATCTGATTAAAATGCATTGGTTTATTCGGCAGGAAGTTACATGAAATGGCACTCGGTATCCACTTCTCCCGTAAAGAGTGAGTGCACCAAAATCTACATTATGAGGCCATGGCTGACACTGATAGTGTAAACACTGAGTTAAAGGTTTCGTTTGTGCTGAGCAAAAGGTCTCTTGGGGGGTACATGGCTGATTTGCCAGATTATAGCTATCACAAAAATAACAGCCAGTGGAAGAGAGGCCCCCATAAAAAATGAGGCCAACACTAAAATGTACCTTGTCCAGTAGGATGTTTTTCAATCCAGCGTAATCAGGCTAAATCTTGTAATAATATATGCTAATGATTTACATATTCCAATAGCTTTACTTCTAGAGAACCAAGGAATTCACATATTGTCAGCATCTCTCAGGAGACTCCCAGTATAATTTGTACTGGGACAGATACCCTGACATTGTCTTTTGGTAGATATTATGAACTATGTACTATGACATGAGGCCCTCTGGGGATGGCATGATACCCATGCCAAGTAACATTAGGTTATCATTCTCACTTCTCTCTCTTTGCATTGATGGGTTGGCATAAGTGTATTGAATATAATGTGTATTGAATTGAATTTGATAAATACACCAGAGGAGAGTCGATGTCATCGTTCAGAGATGAGTAGAGGTTGTCATTAGTCAAATCTAACTTTGGTGAAAAATACTTGTTTTGAGGACTTAAAACATAGTTCCTTGCCTTTGAATGGATGGTGGTATTCTTTAGAGATATTCCATGTTTTCCCCCCAACTTCAATGTTTAGCCTCCTGCAATGTTGAATTGTGAAAAATAGTTGGATTTTATAGAGGATGGTTAAATGTTTTCATGTAGACTAACTCCGTTCCATTGAAAGGAATACCTTGAGTTTTTATGGAATTCATTTCAAAGGCAGACAGTGCAAGAAGCTTTTGCAACATGTTTGCTATTGAGTCATTGATGGCAACTAACCAAGGACCTTCCAGATCATGTAATGGGTTTTCTTGGGGGAAAATAATGCAAAAAGGTATGAGACCTTGCAAAATTGTATGCTCTAATAATAAAAAAAAAATTCACCCTCATATGTAATCGCACCAGTTGGTGTATCCGCTCACATACTTGAGTTTCTCTCTCAAATATTTTCACTGGATTTTCAAATGTTGTTTCTATTTAGTATTACTAGCATACCCATACATACTCCAATACACTGTATGATTGGGAATGTGGCAACATACAAAATGAACCAAATAAAGTTTTTCTTTATTTCAAGTGAGGATACGCTTCAGCACAATGACCACCTGAAATCTCAGGTACTCAATGCAAAAACAGGGCTCAGTGATCTTACTATCACATCAAAATGCCTAATGATGAAATAAATGATGATAAAATAGCATAACAGTGTTTTATAGACTTCTGGGTGTTACAGTCCATTTGACAATAATATGTTCAAACCTGATTCATGTGGGAGTAGATTTAATTAAATTGTTTTGTTGAAAAAATAGTTCAGAAAAGGTTGAAATTGCTTAATAATAGGAACTCAAAATGTGTTATCCAGACACATGGTTTAGGACATAAGCATAAAGTCATGCATCAAGCCAAGCTGTTTCCAGAACTCAAGGAAAACAGGCAGTGTATCACACATAGATCAAAAACCTTGAGCAACATACGAACCTTGAACACATAACTAAAAGGTCCTCTGACTTTAACAGAAGTTTCTAGAAAATCAATAACATGAACTGGGAAAAGCTCTGTACAACCCTTTCAGCATCAATGTGCATGCAACCAGCATAAGGTGCCAAAGCACAGTATCAAAAAAAAAAAAACTAAACGAGGTCAGCATCTTCAGTGGGGATGAAGACGTAGGCCCATATACAGTATTTGGCTAGTAACCCAGCAAACCCTTAACCCAGCTGATGAAGTAGTGCTCCACCCCTTAGAAAAAGCACTCTGTTCACATCCTGCTCCTGAGCACAAGCCCTGCAAACAGTCAGCTTGCAGCTGCCGCCTAGAAGGCTCTCTGTGTTCTGGCCAAATCCAAAAGACACCAGTGTGTGTGTAGGGAATTGTAGCCTTCGTCAAGGAAATGTTTGCAATGCCGTGTCCTTAGCCTAGCTTTATATATACATTCACAATCATTCTGTGGAGAAGCATCAGGAATACTGATTAAAAAAATACCTGATTTATTTTAGAACTACAGAGGACAGTGGTTGCCCTTACTTTAACCTTGAAACAAAAACATCCCAATAATGGTTTATAATTCAATAGAAATTTGGAAATACATTTTAGTGGTGATTTCAACAGAGTGATGATGAGTGCGTACTGCATAACCTATTTATGTCATTTAAGCCATGAAGGTCCTCTGTTGTGCAAAGAAATGTAAATCTTTGTGTCCCCTACCCTCATATCAGGTACTGGGAGATGGGACATTTTGTCTAAAACACTATGTAGCATCACTTCCAGTTTGCAAAATCGAACAATGAGATCTGTCACTGATCTCTTCCCGCAGCCTAATTGAAAAGGGTGGTCTGTAGCAGCGCTGGAACACTCTCTGCAGATGCAAAGCAGTTTAATTGGGCTAAATTGGTGTGAATTGAAAGCACTCAGTTAAAAGCAAGAAACCTGACTGGCAGCCGGCCTTGCCGTGGCCCGGTAACACGTCGGCGTGAGAGTCCTCACCTGCCCATTAGTATGGAAATACTGAAGATGAGCGTCAGAGATAAAGGATTTTAATAACAAACACATTTCCCCTTGTTAGCCTCTCACTGGAGTGGGATTCAATTATCCCTCCCGTCCACCCTACCCCACCCCAACCCCTGTTGGCTCGCCATGGTATTTGTGCGCTAGACGTAGACCGTGTACATACTGTAACCTCAGAGCATCGCAAGTTCTGTCCTGGCATCGCCGGCAGCCTCCAAGCCTCCCAGTCTCTGGGCAATGGATGTGAGAGCTGCACAGAGCTCCATTACGTGCCCCTCAAGAGGGCATGATTTGGGCTTTTTGGGGGGCTCTTATGGGTCTGGCTAAAATTAACTCGCCACATAGAATTCCATTGGGTAAAATTGGGAGGAAAAAAAAAATGAAAACAAAATTGAGGTTGTGGTGGCGTGCCCGCGGTCTGTTGCATCAGACAGGCAGTAAGACATAGAGCACGTTCATCTGTCAAACAGCAGGGTTATTGTTGTCTGTGACGCACTGTGAGATTCATGTCTGGGTTTCAGTCTGAATGTAGGGGACTGTTTCTCCTACACATGTCATAACTCAAAGTATCACTCTAAGGCCTCCGGCGTACTGTCCTGCAGTTTAATTCTCAGACGTACTCCTTGCCACTTCTTCGTAGCTCTCAATGTAACTTGGCTATGGTTTGAAATGGAAGTATACCCATTGTGGAATGTTGTTATTTTTTGCATTGGGCATATTCATCTTGACACTGCCTCAGAGAAAAACATGATCTAAATAAATATTCTGTCATCTAATTAAATGACCAGTGTCACAGTACTGTAGTCTAGTTCAAGTGTTATGTCACATCAGTGTTGGTTAGCTCTTAGCCTTTTGTTGTGTATTTAATAACATTTCTGCGTGGTATGAAAAGGGGACAAAATATGCTAAAAAATATGAATGGCCTTCAGTTCAGTTCTATTTACTCCTGTGCTATAGATGTACTCTGACTGAGTGAGTCAGAGGGACTACATCTAGATCCATTCAGCTGGCTAAAATGTGTTAACCTTGGCTCTAACATGCACAACAATGAAAAAAAGACTCCTGATCATCCTCTCTGATTTCAGTGAGAGCATGTGAAATGAAAGATCCAGCCGAAGTACTGTATGAGTTTGCCTCACCACCGAAAAGGGTGTTATTAACCACTTTGCCAAATAAAGACAAAAATAATCAAAAAGTATGTAAAATTAGGTTTCCATCTTGTGAAAAAGTAACCTGTGCTCCTTGTTCTGAGATGCTTGTGATGTGTCTGATACGATTCTGTCATTTCTGTCAGTAATTGGTGAGTTGTTGATTCAGTTAGCATTATTCACTCTTACAGCCACAAGCAGTTCCACAATCCATTAAGCTCTTTATGCAGAGGGATGCCTTCAGCTAATTTGCCACATAAACTCATTTCAATCATACAATATATTCATACAATATATTATGACCAGGTGCAGAGTTCCATTTGTTTTATCTGACATTAAAGGATAATGGTGGGTGACTAACACCACTGGAGAACTAGAATAGGTGGCGCAAAAGGTTTAAAATGTTTTTAAAAGAGTTCAAAAGATTTTGAATGGAACTAATGAGCTTTCTCTTGAGATTCTTAAATAAACACAGTCATGATATCAGTAGATATTGTAAATCTTGATCAAGACTGACCCCTACTGGTTGAAAGAAGAACATGCCTTGTCCATTCAGGGAATAGAGAGCAATTTTGAAATCTCATTTGTCAATCTCATCACATTTTAAAGTCATTGAAAATGCATATATGTATCACTAAATGTTACATTTATTCTGTGACTCTCCCATGACTTGAGGTAAATCACAGTTTTGTTTTCTCAAAGCCATCAGTACGCAGCAGCAGACTGAGCCAGTTAATGAACAGCTGTAAGTCAATAAGTGACCGGGTTCACCAGCTGTCCTCAAGCCTCTGATGATGTTTGTGGAGGAGCTTAAAGTCCAGGCCAAACTATGAAACCACATGCAAAGGGATTACATTACACACTCTCAAGTTGAGTACACATTTGTAAGTGGATAGAGCCTGGTTAGTGTCTATTAGCTCATGTCTCATGTGTATCAGCTTTAGGATTTGGGCTTGGACATTCTAAGCCAGTTTGATAGAATATGATTATATCCTTCACATTTTTTTTGGAATGTCTGACATCCTTGGCGTCAGAAATCACCGTTGGACACATCATCGACATTGTTTTCCTCTCTCTTCTTGTTGTTGATGGTCTGCATGGACCTGCATTGTGTTATGAAGACATATACACACATACAATATCTGTTATCATGGCTCCGCCATCCATGCTCCCTCAAGGTCATGCATTTTGTTCACAATGCCCCATTTTAGTGATGCTTCTTTTCTATCCTCCTTTCAAAGCACACGTATCCAGTGTTCCCTCATTGCAGGAATAGCCTTGAATGGCAGCCCTTTTTGATACAGGAGCAGTGCTTTATGCACTTGCCAGAATGTGCCTTTTCTTTTATATCAATATTATATATCTCGACAGAATTTGAGGCCAGTTCAAATCCAGGAAGAAGTTACAGCATGGAAAGACTGAAAAAACTTGGAGTTGGAACTGTTGATGGTCTTTTTTTTCATGGACATGTGGACATGCAGGATGCATAACAGCGAGGGGATTCTGTCCCCGGGTGAGTTCAAATCGTCTGCAATCCCTCTTAATCACCAATTTTTGATGGAATCGGTTAAAGGGTTCCATGTTGCGGGTTCAGAGGTTTTCGACACACAGAGAGCAGCAATTAGACGGGCTACCTTAAACAGCGGGGGGAGTTTGCATGCTCCGGCTGTAACATGAAAGCTGTGGCGTCCGCTCCTTTGGGCCTCTGCCCGTTCAGAACTCCAGCTCCCAGGAGTCCCGGCTCCCCGCTGTGAGGAAGTGTGTTTGGCCACAGCGGCCGAATCGGAGGCTGATTAGTGGCAGGCCTGGCTAATGAGAGAATGTCCGATCAGCAGGGGTTTTCTCATCTCATCTCACCCACACACTCTCTCTCTCACTCTCTCTTTCTCTCTTTTTCTCACTCACCTCCCCCTTTCTTTCTGCATCCAAGCTGGAGCTTTACCCTACATGAGGTCCTGCATTATGTCTGCATGGGTTTTTATCTGTCATAGATGTAGAGTGATTGATCTCTTTAGCCAAGTTGTCAGAAACGAAGGGAAATGGACCGATTAATGATGAAAATAGCCTTTCAGGTCTGTACATGGAGAGAGCAGGCAATGCAAGTGGACAGAGTGAGAAAACTACATCAACAGTGAAGCTCAGTGTAAATGGTGCGACTTAAAGCCATGGCTAGTGGCAATTAGTCTGTGCAATAATTCAGTGGACACAGTGAGCATATGGATTCCTGTAAGGCTTGTCAAAGCCAATTTGATTGAGCCTGTTTCAATTTCAGCACCATAGGAGGTTCTCATGATGATAGACTAATGCATATATTCCTTTGTCTAGTAAAGTTATTTTGTTTTCATGTCAGTGTAGCACTGATGATAATTATTACACTGGTATTGCACATTAGTATTTTCTGCATGCAGAAACAACCAATATCAATGTAAAAAGTAGTCTTGAAAAATGTATTGGCTTATTCTGAATTAATAATTCACACTTGTGTCTGTGCTGTATTGGGACTTGGGCACAAATGACATGGCATCAATTGAGCAATGGGAATGTAAAGAAACAAATATGAACCTGACCAAACAAACAAAACAAGGCAGCAGCATTTGTAGAAAAAAAGCAGAGTGAAGGGTACACAAACACGCTCAACTATTTGTACAGGTGCTTGATCAAAACTTAACTGTAGATAAAAATCAAAAGAAGGATCTGCACCCTGTCACGTGCTCCCAGAAACTTTAATTTGGCAACAAAACAAAACAAACATTTGTAGACAATGACTATATATCTGAGATGCTTCAACTTTAGTTGTGCGGTCACATTACACACCACTGCTTAAACCAACACTCCTCCTACATACTAGTGGGTGGCTGCACTGCTGCTGTTATTATGACCCTAGACAAAGAATAACCAAATCATACGGTCCTGGCCTATTATAAAGTGTTCTCCAGCACTGTTAGAGGTGTGGCTTGTTCTCTATAAGATTAAGCACACAAAATCAAATATGTAGCTTGTATTGTAACAGCTACATTGGCCTTTTGTATAACTGAATGTATGGAAGAATAGCTGAAATTTAAAGGCATACATTCTATTACTTTTGGAAAAGGAAATTCATAAAGGCGATTTAAAATGATAATGCTCTGTACAAATTCTACATATGCATCATCACTTAATTCAATTCCCTTATGTTTAAAAGGTAACAAGTACAACACAATTATATTGAGGGGGATCATCATATAATGGACTGACTACTTGTACTTTTCTCCCTCTCCGCCTTCTTTTATTGTGACCACAGCAGAAGCCTTTATGAACTCCAAATGTATTCCCTAAATGACATATTTAACAGATACAATGGTCCTGAATTGAGCTCATTAATGGCTGATGGATGCGGCGGCTGTGGCTAGGGATGGGGTGGGGTGGGGGTTGCAGGAGCTGGCTCGTAATGGAGAGATTCCTCTCCTCAAAACACTCTCCAAAGCATTTAGTTTAGTGCTCCGGCTGCTGCGCTCCAGGCCGTGCAGGTCAAGTTCTATCTGCTTCATGCTCACAACACTGTACCGGTGGACAATAGCTTTGCCACTGATGCATCAACATATGCAAGGAATGTGTGTGTGTGTGTGTGTGTGTGTGTGTGTGAAAGTGTGTACATATATGTGTGTGTGTGTGTGTGTGTGAAGGTGTGAACGAAAGTGCATACATATGTATGTGTGTGTGTGCATGTGTGTGTGTGTGTGTGTGAAAGTGTGTACATATATGTGTGTGTGTGTATGTGTGTGTGAAAGTGTGTACATATATGCGTGTGTGTGTGTGTGAAGGTGTGAACGAAAGTGCATACATATGTGTGTGTGCATGTGTGTGTGTGTGAAAGTGTGGACATATATGTGTGTGTGTGTGTGTGTGAGAGTGTGTGTGTGAAGGTGTGAACGAAAGTGTCTACATATGTGTGTGTGTGTGTGTGTGAAAGTGCGTATGTGGCTGTGTATGTAGGCATTGTATGTGTGAGAGGACATGTGAGAGCGAGAGAGAGACATCCACGCCAGACCTCGAACTGGTTGCTGAGTGAATATAAACAGCTCTCTCATAAACGTATGTCTTGTTTTGTAGTTTCAGAGCAAAGCAAAGTATCTAAACTCTGTCAAAATGGCCCTGTGTATATTTGGCCCCCATTATTCATTGGGCAAATGATGACGCGCCATTTTCTCTTGCAAATCTATAGCCCATCCTATGGAGGTTGGTATACCTCTGCTTGAAAGTAGATAAAACAAGAAAGATGACATATTATCTTGGCACTAAATGATTTGTCTCAGCAGACAGGGCTTTTTGCATTCAAAAGAATTTGTCAGTGCAGTCCCCTTTCCGCAGGCATCACTTTTTCCTATTAAATTTGCCCATTGTTGTCAACCATAGAGACAGATTTAATTTGCCACGTCGCCACACGTTTTGACAGGTCATTCAGTGGCCTCAAATCTGCAGCCTAGAGTAGGAAGATTAGTCGAGCGCGGATATGATTATGTTCACCTATCAGTGTCAGAACAGCAGTCGGGGCTCATTTGTGGAGCTATCCACTGTTAAAGAGCAGAAGAATCTTGGGGGGCAGAGAGAGAGAGAAAGCGAGAGAGAGATGGAGAGAGGGAGAGATGGAGAGAGGGAGAGGGGAGGGAAAGAGAAATGCAGAAGCAAGAGCTGTCACAGAGGTGACCTCAAAAATGCCACACTGACTCGCTGCATATCTGCACTAATGGACTTTAAATACCACATGAAGATATGTAGAGAGGAAGGTACAGCTTGATACAAAACTACCTGAATAGCCCCTTTCTGTTACCCGATTTTCTGTGTGTGTGTATTTTCAGATGTGCCCCTTTCTTTTCCCCTTTCTTCTTCTCCTTTTCCTCATCCTGCCCTCTCTCTCTCTCTCTTCTTTACTCTCTCAGTCCGAGATTGTGTAATTACCTGTGTCTGTTGTTCTTGATGCTTCTAATAAAAATAAAGAGTGTTTTTTTTTTCTCCCTTCCCTGTGTGTAGATCAGAGTGTTGGCCGGTGAGGTGCGATGTGTAGTTGTCTGTGCTCTGTGTGTGCCCTCTCACATTTGTTACAATGCGTGTCTTTGAGCGGCTTAGCCGCATGTGATGAACAGGGGGTAGTGGAGGGGCAGTTGCAGGACGGACCACCAACGCACTCGGCCCACCAGGCTGTGCAAACAGAGCCCAAACAAAAGCACAAAGATGCCTGGAGAAAAAAAAAACCCTCTTTGTGCCACCAGCTCCAGGGATTGCCATTTAGCACACATTAGAGGGGTGCTTCCTATTGGCCCCCACCCATAAATTCATTGGTGCCTGTCTTAAAGAGTGCGGTGCCACTGTCTGGAGATGGATGCTCTCTCCGCAATGTCTTTCCCTCTCCTCCTCTCTCCCAGGCCCTGTTGTTTGCTGTGGCAGTGCATCTGAAAGCATATGTTGTGGTAATGAGACCACAAGGAAGCAGGTGCTCCTGCTTTGTTCCTGATGTGGAGTGTGTTGTGCTCCCAGCTCCAGCATTACAGTGGTGAAGGAAGGTGTCGGCGAATGTGTGGCTCTCGTCTTGTGCACTTCCATTCAAGATTCCGTTGCAAAGTCAGCTAACGGGTTGTAATGCAGTTACTCAAGACGAATGGTGCCGTTTGTGTGGGTAACGTTCCTGTGTGTTTATTGTAACAACTCTCTGTTACCTCCCTGGAGCATTTCTCATATCTCAGGTAGCTGCTATGGGTGAAGCTTTAAAGATATTCTTAAGCTACATCATACTTTAAATGTATATATTTTATACTTGTGCACAGTCTTCCTTAAGCATCAAACAAGTACCAGTACAAAATAATACAAAAATACAACAATTATGAATACCATGGAATGGAATTACTAGGTATATTAATGTGCCAATCAAATTAATGTAAGGACAAAGGAGTGATTATTCCAAAATCTGCCTAGCAACCTACTAAGTTCAGTTGTTTAACACTTCCAAATCCCAAACATCCACAACCTCATTCAACTCTATTAAATAATTTTCCATCTGCAACAACGTAAACTGTGTCCTTGTTTTAAAAACAAATGGAGGTAGGGAGCGGAGAGAGCGTAAACAGGAAGAGGGCACAAGCGTGCATGGTGTCCACAGTCTGGTCTTTTGAGAGCAGAAAGCTACAGATCATTTCAATGACCACTTAAAGCCCCAGTCTCTCCTCCACACTCAGGCTAAAATGGATCTGGAGTGTGTGAGTGTGTGAATGTCCATGTTTGTGTATGTGTGTGAGAGTAGGGATGTGTTGGTTGTGTACAGTTTTTGAAGAGCTTGGTTGTGCACATTAATATATGCCTTCTATACTTAAATGCCTTTGTCATCTGCCTGTAGTCAGGTAGACGCTATATCTGGTGTATTGTACTGCATAATAGGAAATAATACTATAATAATATAATATAATATAATATAATATAATATAATAATGATATAATAGGAAATGTTTAAAGCTAGTCTGGTGGTCTAATAGCTTAAACTTTTTCCTACATTTCAAGGATTCAAGGATCCTTATTGTCATTCCAACATTTACATATATGAGCGAAATGTAGCACTCAGGTGATTAAACAATGCCCACCATAACCCCATAAATATAAAAAACTTCATGAGAGTAGTACCTAATAAAAAAAATGTAATTGAAGTATGCAAGGTGATTAGCTGGGAGCAGCATGTTTTGATTGCATGAATATGGGTAAATAATGTAATGAATATGATTGCATGAATATGGGTAAATAATGTAATGGCAATTAACATTTTCAGTGTTCCATTAGTGATCCACATCGGTTACTCAGTGCTTTTTGTAATGCATGTGTGCAGGATGTGTTTTCCCTGCTAAGACACCATCATTACTAGATGTGAACTTATTTTTGCACACTTACACTGCCATTCAAAAGTTTGGGGTCACTTAGAAATATCTATTCCACTCCATTATACCAGCTGAGATCAGTTGCATTGTTTTTTTTAATCAGGGCAGCAGTTTTCAGATTACATCATTGCAAAAGTGTTCTCCAATGTTTTCTCAGTTAGCCTTTTAAAATGATATCAGGATAGTAAACAGAATGTGCCTTTAGAATGTGCCTTAGAATGCAGATATTGCATTAAAGATTTTGTTTTTCTACAACAGTCATTTACAACATTAATGATGGAAACAAGGACATTTCTAAGTGGCCCCAAACTTTTGAACGGTAGTATAAGTTATTTTGAATGAGTAAGAGACAACTACGAGAGAAGAATGCTATTTCAGAATCATAGGTAAAATGAAATGTTTAATTTAAGTGCTATTACTGCTGTCATTAACGTTGTAGGTCCTTCATGGCATGGCATCCTGTAACCATGGGGCCCGCTGGTGGGGTGGGGCGGGGCTGGCCTGGGTCTTTGATTGGCCAACCATTTTAACATTTTTACATGACAAAGAGACAGCATGGGTCAGAGCTGCCCCAATGCCTCAGCACCCCAGCCCAGAGAGGGGCAGAGTCAGACACAGCACCCATTACGCATGGGAGCCATGAGTATCTCCTCCCACATGATTAGCAAGTGCCCACCCCTCTAGCACCCCTATATCTGTACTGCACAGCATGCTGTTAGCACAGCAATACTTTCAGGAAAGGAAAAGCGCTATAATGTAACCATCAAGATCTAAAGTTCTGTCACTCCCAATCTGTATAGACCCTTTCAACTGCATTAACAACCATGCGTGTAGTGCATAGTGGCACAGAAAACAACAATGAGCTAATGGTAACTTGGAGACAAAAAAAACAATTAAAGACAAGTTTTAAAGTCAACATTTTTGTAGAGCATTACGATTAATTTTCATTTCAAAGTATTGTGGTGCATTGGTGTTTAGTGTTTTAATCGGAAACCCTCGAGGGGCAGGTTGAAAGGGTCTATAGGTACAGTAAATGTCTGTATATGTTGTATAATGTGCTCCATCTCTGCTGTGAGGCGCTATCAGCAATATGCCTATGACAGTGAGGACAACATGCAGTTCTGATGTCTCTCTGTTTCTGTATTATCCAACCAGATGAGAAAACAGCCGTCCTCAAATCCCCTTCATTCTCAATCGATGGCTAGTACCGGCACTAAGCAGAGCGGCGAAGTAAAGGCAGCAGAGCAGCAGCCGACCAACTTCCTGTGCCGATGCGTTTTGAGCCCGCAACCCGGAAGTGCTATGATCCTCCAATGGGACACCCTTTACCACGGGAAGGTGAAACAAAATCACCCAGCCGAGTTCCCACTCTTGGGGGTTCTTGACGAACTTCCCCAAAAGACGGCCAGACGTCTGCCACAAACATGAGCTGCAGCCCCTGTTCAAGCCCACAACACTGCTGCTTTTAAACGGCATTTAAACGGTTTCTGAATGGTGAACACCTGATGGATAAATTGGTGCCCAAACCCCAATTTTGTCTCAATTTGGTCTTGTCCTATCACACATAGTTTTCTAGAACAGGACTGAATAATCACTCATTGCATCACACCAAGAGGGAAAACAAGATATGGAAGAAAAACTGTTCAGTTTCCCTTAACATTCCCACACTTCCTTAACATAATTTTGAAAACAATATGTGTAATCTAAGAGCAGATGTACATTCTCAGTTACACACACACACACACACACACACACACACACATGAAGTGAAAGCTCCTATGCCAAACCCCAGTGGTGTAGATATAGTATTTCAAAGTGGTTGCAGATTTAGGAAGGAACGTCAATCTAATAATAATCAATTTCTACACATTTCCACTCTCTGCCTCTTAAGCTGTCAGGAAGTTCCATTCGCATCACAGCAGGAGGGGTAACTAAAGAATAAAAACTGAAACTCCACCATTAATCACTGAGCCACATATTTCTTCAAGGCATTTGATACTGTCAGTGAATGTTGCCTTAGCACAGCACCTTCAAATACAATGATTCAATACAGGCATCAGGGTCGATATACTGTAAGGACTGCCGCTGCCCTGACAACAGGGGATCATACAGCTACTACAATGCTCCATGTTCTTCCATGGTCTTCACCCACAACCAAACATCAAAGCCACAAAGCACAGAAGCCTTTCAGAAAGGTGAAAAAAAGATCTGTGGATCTCTATCTCCATCTCCCCTGCCTGTGCACAAAGAACTAGATTTGTCCAGTCATTCTTTTCTATTATCCTCTCCTCTTGGCACACAAGTAAACACCCAATGACAACAACTTGACCCAATCAATTCTGTCTAAGGCTGTGGCATCCTTCAGGCATGTCGGCTATCTGAGTGTGTGTGTGTGTGTGTGTGTGTGAGTGAGAGAGAAAAAGACAAAGCCAATTATAAAGCACACCCAAGTGAGCAACGAAAGTTCCATCAAGGCACTGTTATCCCCCCCCCCCCCCCAACACACACATCACCCCACCCCACCCCATTTTTCAGGCCTTCAGACGGAGCTGCCAGAGCCAGGCCTCCACTCTTTCTTCAGGCCTGCTGCCCCCATCCCCAGCGCAGGTCATCCCTAATCCAGGGGGAGGTGTCCTCCCATTGTGCTGTGCTCTGCCCTCGTCAAAGGGAGAGGTTTAGTTAAACATCTATTAGGAGGGGCCTGCCGCCCAACACCCCCACACACACACACACCCACCCCCTGACTGCAGCAACGACTCGCCGGCTCCTCTGATGCCGGGCTACAGTAGGGTTGGAGGAGGTCACAACAAATGGGGCCTCCCAGCTGTTCCACAGACCCGCCAGACTTTCATCATTTATCATCGTCAAAAGCCAATTGGTGGTCAGAGGGAAGGAGTCCCACTGGCACTAGTGTGATGGGAGGACACCGAGATCACTTAAAAACAAGACGTAGGTGTCACAGACATGTTTCCAGAAAAGTGTTTCCCTGGTGTTGATCTCTTCACAAAAAAATGTCTGCAGTTCCATCTCAGGAACACAACAATACTACAGTATTGTGTGTTAAATAAAACTATACATTGTCAAACAGTGTCTCATATTCTTATAGAATCTAATTAAGCAATAAGCCCCGAGAGGCCGTAGGTTACATTGATTTTACAACAGCTAAGGGGCGTTAGCCTACGGACTCGTGGCTTATTGCTTTTTCTAAAACTGTTACTGTAAATACCTGGCAAAGTTTCATAAAGTAAAGACACTGCAACAAGACATGTAACAATTTATTCATAGATAATCATTGTTCCGCCAAGAAATATATTTCCTCTATCTGAATGGTTGCCAAGCAACGTCAACGTTGTTTCAAGTTATGGTAGCGCAGTAATATAGAACGAAATGCGTATGCGTCAAGGTGTATGTTTATGCTGGATTTTACGGCATCGAACGCGATTCAGCCAATCACAATCAAGGACCGGAACTATCAGTTACTATTACATCCTTCAACTATTTACATACTCATGAAAAAACATACTTAAAATATATTTTCAAATACTTTAAAATCACTGTTGTTTAGTGTATTGTCAATCACTCTCACAGATTCAGTCTATTCAGGAGAAATGAAACAAACAGACTTACAGTAACTATCCCTATTACGGTATGTATTGAAAACAACAGAAAAAAGAGAACATGCTTTAATTCTGCAGTAATTTCCTGTGTATTAGCCGCATGACAGTGTTTTATACAAATTAAAAGACAAAACCATATTAACTGCCCCCGTGTATTAACCTCATAGCTGAATACATTTTGCTAAATCAATATATAAGCCACAGCTAATAGTTGAGAAAATTACGGTATTTAAGTGGATCTTACTGACTGTTTTGGAGCTAAATATCCTCATCCATACTCAAACAGATCTGAGAAATATTTGGGATGTTAGTTTGGTCTTAGTACTTTAGCTCTTCACCACACAGCATCTCCTTGTGTTTGAGGAATGGACAGACTGATGGAGTACATTCATATATACTGTGCATGTATAGTATTTTAACATGAACATTTCTTAGAGATACCCATTTCCTGACAGCCTAATATGAAATGTCTGTCAAATAAAAACTCATTTTAAATGGTTTCCAGCTGTGAAGAAATTGCTGAACACTGATAATTGTCACCTGCCACAGCAGTTAAACTGCTTTCTCATAGCGAGGATGAATGACCAGCTCAGGGAAGCCAGTGTGTGCATCCATTTCTCTGCTAAACTGGAGGTCGGTCGCTTCTCCGATGACCACCTCGGCCGTAGTGAACACCTCCAGGTCTCCGAGGACGTGACCGCCGACAGTCTTCCCGTCTTTATCAGCGAGGCAGATGTGCAGATGAGCCTCCTTGTTCAGTGTTCCCACCAAAGACACAATCTCAAAGCGCTCGTTCAGCTGAATCACCTGACATAATGCAGGAAACACAGACTCATACACACAAAACATTTACAATGACAAAGCAGACAATCATCATCAACCAGGCATCATCCCAGAATGTAAAATAAGGGTTTCGGAGGCACTTGAGACTTAGCAAAGCTGAATATATCCTGCTGAGCAGTTTCTATTGAAATGCTGGCAATGTTATGTTTGATTTTGACCCCATGCCAAATACCATCCCCCACTTTTCACCAGTACACCAGCAATTACCAATACCCCATTTCTTTTTTTCTACAAGATTCAAGATTCAAGAATTTATTTGTCACATGCATAATTTGTGGAACAAAAAGCAGTGAAATGGGGATTGCGAATGCAACTCCCAGCTGTGCAAAGTTTAATAAAAAAATAGAAAAGTAAGAAGATAGAAAACAGAAGGGGGGTGGGGAATAAATCAAATAAAATGTAAGAAGTTTATGAAGAGGGGGGAGTTATGCATTCATTGTCCGTATGGCTTGGGGGAAAAAATACATAGAGTACAATACACCAATACCCCATTTCTTTTTTTCTACATAGAGTACAGGGCAATTCCACGGAAAATTGACTTTTTGTCACATCCATAACGCCAGTGAAATGCCTTGGCATTTGTATGATGTGAATGATAACATAATTTTTTTGTGCATTTCATTTTTTCTCATGTACATTCTTCAGACAAAAAAAAGCAAATGCTTAAAATTAATGTAATCATTCACATCATACCATACCATCACATTTTATTGGAGTTATGGATGTTACAAAAAACATAATTTTCCATGGAATTGCCCTACAGTTACAGAAGCCAGTGGCACATGTGGCACTGCCCAAGTAAACCACTAACTGTTGCGAATTCACCTCATTGGTATTCCCTGCGGTGGCGTTTGCCAGCCGGAGCGTTGCCTTGGTGACGCTCCCCACACAGGTAATGATGAACGGGGCCCGGAGTTTCCTCTCCTCCACAAACGAGAGCAGAGAGGAGAGCAGCTCCTCACCAGGGGCCAGGCGCAGAGCGAAGACCTGCAGGGATGAACCTCCATCGGCCTGAGACATGGAGGACAGGATAGGGGGATAGAGAGGCCACAGGGAGGGGGGGTGAGAGGGAGAGAGAAAGGGAGAGAGAGAGAAGGAAATAGGATGAGAATTAGAGGGGTAAGGATGGAAATTAAGTGAAAGAAGGCCGTGATAAGTTTTTTCAGTAATGTCAAAATCAAGAAGAAACTAGCTGAACAAGAATACACTAAAATTACTGTGTTACCACAGCCATGATTTTTTTTGCCAACATACATCTGTGTGGCGAGGCATGTAATACATATATGTTCTAAAGTTGAAAGGAGTATAATAAACCACTTGAAGTGTGTTATAGGTGCATTGTGGGGTGTCGGACATGTTTGATTTCATAGACTAGTTTGCAGTCACATGTTGTATTTCAATGAAAGGGTATTTTAAACTGAGTAGCAGGGTAAGTTAATGATATATGGGGTATGTTTTTAAAATATGTTGGTGGGGATTAGGAATCACATGACTGGTTTAATTTGTTCTAACTGGATGGTCGTTACACTTTGTAAGGTGATGACTAAATGTGTATATGTTATTGGGATATATAAGTAGCCATATAAGTCTAATTGATTTCAGTCAGCTGTGTGTCACCTGACCTATACAATCTAACTGGTTGATCTTTTAGTCCGAGTGAATGTTCATACCTAATTTAAGAACGTGCCTCAAGGTATTCTTGAGATATCGGGAGCATGGGACATACATGTGATCATGGACCCACCATCCAATCAGTCCAGGTAAACATTTGTACAAAATTTGAAACACATGCCTCAAGGCATTCTTGAGACATAGTGTTCACAAGAATGAGTCTTTCAAGGTCACAGTGACCTTGAACTTTGACTTTGTACAAAACCAAAATCAATCAGTTAGTCTTAGGGTTGCAAAGGGGCGAAAATTCTGAGAAATTGCAGCTGGGGAATTTTGGAAATATTCCAAATTGGAAACTTTCATGGAATTAAAGGAAATTGTGGGAATTTTTGGTAATTCCTACTGTTTCATTTACAAACATTAACATTTTGTTTCGTAATAAGCAATATGAGTTGTTTGTTAGGTATTTTTAAACAGCAACAAAGCTAGCTACAAAGCTAGCTACCAAGCGCTACAAAGCTAGCTACAAAGCTAGCTACAAAGCTAGCTACAAAGCTAGCTACAAAGCTAGCTACAAAGCTAGCTACAAAGCTAGCTACAAAGCTAGCTACAAAGCTAGCTACAAAGCTAGCTACAAAGCTAGCTACAAAGCTAGCTACAAAGCTAGCTACAAAGCTAGCTACAAAGCTAGCTACAAAGCTAGCTACAAAGCTAGCTACAAAGCTAGCTACAAAGCTAGCTACAAAGCTAGCTACAAAGCTAGCTACAAAGCTAGCTACAAAGCTAGCTACAAAGCTAGCTACAAAGCTAGCTACAAAGCTAGCTACAAAGCTAGCTACAAAGCTAGCTACAAAGCTAGCTACAAAGCTAGCTACAAAGCTAGCTACAAAGCTAGCTACAAAGCTAGCTACAAAGCTAGCTACAAAGCTAGCTACAAAGCTAGCTACAAAGCTAGCTACAAAGCTAGCTACAAAGCTAGCTACAAAGCTAGCTACAAAGCTAGCTACAAATTCTTGAGACATAGTGTTCACAAGAATGAGTCTTTCAAGGTCACAGTGACCTTGAACTTTGACTTTTTGGCCACCAAAATCCAATCAGTTAGTCTTAGGGTTGCAAAGGGGCCGAAAATTTACGAAATTACGCTGGGGAATTTTGGAAATATTCCAAATTGGAAACTTTCATGGAATTAAAGGAAATTGTGGGAATTTTTGGTAATTCCTACTGTTTCATTTACAAACATTAACATTTTGTTTCTACAAAGAGTTGTTTGTTCAGCTTTTACTTAGCATACAAAGCTAGCTACAAATCCCATTCTCTGCCTATGTTTTACTAGCGTGCTAAGCTAGCAACACTGAAACCACTGAACTGCCCAAGATACACCACGCCTCTCAACAACAAAATCCAATAAACCTCTGAAGTTCGCTCAGGTAGTTAGCTTCAATTAACAACCGGAACTCCTTATATAGGCAATGATGACAGTTTTGGTTCTTTTTTGTAGGCGAACTTCAGAGGTCTATTGGTTGGAACATTGACTGACTATCAGTTTGTTCAGTTAGAATCCCAGAAAATGGTAAAATAAATAAAACAAATATAATGACACAACATACCACCCTAACCAAACCTTATAAATTATGTAAGTTATATATAAATTGTCAAGCTTAATCAGACAGATTAATCGTCCCATTACAGTTTATGCAAAATGACGTACACACATTTGAATGAGGACAAAAGTGACGACAAGCCCATAACTGGGCAAATCTGTTTGCAAACTTCCCCCAGTTTCACACCAGTTATTCCCACATGAGATGACATTTTCACTGGGAATTTATTTTCCCTATGCACATGAACGCACCGTAGGTTTCCTTTATGTCTAGTAGCCTATGCTGATTGCTGTGTGCATGGGATTGACGTATGTGCAGGGTAGAAATTTGACTGAAATTGCATTAAATCAGGTTGTTTTAACTAATATTATGCTGCAAGATGGGGTTTTGTCCACTACATTTAAGTTCCCTGTTATAGACTAACTTGGCATATTAAAAATTCACAGTTTTTTTCCCATTAATTTCCATATATTCCAGTTAATTCCCATGGAAAGTTTCCAACTTTGAAAATTCCTGGAATTTTACAACCCTAGTTAGTCTTAAGAGTCCAAGTTAGTCTTAGGGTCCAGGTAAACATTTGTACTACATTTGAAGCATGTGCCTCAATGCATTCTTGAGATAACACATTAACAAGTGGGAGAAACATGAGGTCACAGTAACCTTCTACTCTGACCTCCAAAATCGAATCAGTTCATCTTAGAGTCCAAGTAAACATCAGTACTAAATTTGAAGAATGTGCCACAAGTCATTCTGGAGACATAGCTTTCTATATTTTACAAATTTAATCATTCCATCTTGGAGTCCAAATAAATATTCCTAGTAAATTTGAAGCACATGACTCCAGACATTCTGGGGATACTGCATTTACAAGAATGGGACATACATGTGGTCACTATGACCTTGAACTTTTGAGATATAGCATTCACAAGCTCATAAGACTTTCAAGGTCACAGTGACCTTGACTTTTGACCTCCAAAATATAATCGGTTCATCTTTGAGTCCAATTGAACATCCATACCAAATTTGAAGCGCATGCCTTGTGGTGTTCTTGAGATATAGCATTCTCAAGATCGGGATGGACAGATGTACCTGGATGGATATACGTACAGTATGTATGGATAACATAGAAGGGGTGATCCATTGTCTGGCCCCTCTAATATTTAATGGGATTTTAAATTGAGTAAGGAGTACAATCCTATCAATTTATGGCATCAGATGGCTCAGTGTATTTGCTGTGTTCCTCAATAACATGAGGGAATGAGTTCTCAAGAGCATTTGTCAAATAATGTTAAATAAACACAATTTTCAATAGCTGGATGTAATTCTATATTTAGCAAACAGGTTTCATTTGAAGAGTGTATTTTTAACACACAAGGTTTTCAAAAGTGTACTCAGAAGGGCATGCTTAAGGACGAGTGTTGAGTATGTGAAAGAAAGACTGTGTGTGTGTGTGTGTGTGTTTATGAGTGTATGTGTGTGCGAGTGACCAGTGGTGGCCGTCTGGTGAAAAAGGGGGCCTGTTTGCGTTTGTTGGGTGCCGGGTCACTGGTTCCATTCAGGGCGTCTCTCTTATCCGCTCATCTTTTTTATCAGGCTCTCATTCTCTCCCTTGTCCCTCCTCAATGGGCCCTCTCTCCCAGTCCCAACCCCCCAAACACAACTCCAGCCTTATCTGCCTCAGTTCTCCCTCCGATTTCTCTAAGCACTCCTGACACTGAAAGGGCCCGGCACAGGCCACCTGGATCGGGACGGAGACGGCAGCAGCCCGTCCGCCTTTTCAGAGCCCCTCTCTGGGCTGCGGGCCAGCTGCGGCATTGTCAGGACGACCGTATACCCATCCACCCATTCAAACTCCAATTGAACAACCCTCACCCCCCATCCCCACACGCACCACCCCAAACCCATGGAGACTGTGGTAATTATAACCGGTCAGCTAGTTAGGACTGAGCTCTCCCTTTCTTTTCCTCTCTCTCTCTCTCTCTCTCTCACACACACACACACACTGTTTACACATTTAGGTTGCCCTTCTGTGCCCCTCGAAGTCCACTGGTCACTGTTGGTCTGCTGTGTTGGGCCTGCCTGGCAAGCAAATGGGCAAAGGGATGAGCGCAGAGAGGCACACTTGCTTAGACGGTGGTCCATTCATACTGCTAACAAGATCATCACGGTCAAATACCCGCGAACACGACCAGTCAACACAGCAGGGGTGTCGGGTTCATTTTTGCATGGCTACAATTATTTTGTCCATTCTCTGTTCTCACAAAGCTGCCCACATGCATGCATGGCAGCAGAGTCCACCACAACATACTTAATCCTCACATCCTGTAGTTACCAGATACCAACAGCAGATTCAGCAACTGCTGACAGCCAGTTTAACACAGATTATTCCAAACACATAAATGGCAACACTAATGACATGTCCGTGAAGGCAGTTTAGTTGCAGTGACATGATGTGACCACTACCAGCGAGTCCCCAGCCATTTCTTCAGTGGAAATGTCGATATTCGGTCTCAGTCTTTGGGACCACCTGGCTTGTAGTTCATTATAATACATGGGCTCAGCCCCCTTCTCCCCTGATTGCTTCCTCAAAGCTTCCTCCCACCCTGGAGAAGGAATAATCTACTGACCCAGTGGGGGGAATCCTGGATTAGAGATCAATGGCCATGAAGTTAGGGGAGCAGGCTTTGGCGACATGCTGGCCAACATGTACGGACGAACAGTGGATGCCCTACTGAAGGAGAAATGGACACACAGCATGTGCCACCATGTTCTCATGAAGTTCTCATGAAGCACCATTTCACTTTTACTGGGTTTGTTGATGTGTAATCCACGATAACATCATGCACAAAACGCTTACTGTTTTATTGAGTCAAAACAAAGTGACTATTTCCCCTCTGACAAAGAGGACACACACACACACACACACACACACACACAATTCCATTCACTGTGAATAAACAAAGTGATTTTAACCTGCCTCTCGACAGCAACCACACAGGCCAACCCAGGCATGGCTGCATGCTTTAAATCACATCAATTAATAATTTCCGCGTAAGTAGACTACTTGTCTTTCATCGTTTCCAGCTCAACCACCTCAAAACGCCTCTCACAGCGACAAACAAACACTTATGTTAACAGGAGATTGAAGCAATGTGACATTTAGTGCGTGGCAAAACAGAAGAGAACGGTTTAAGTGTACTTCTCCACACGAAAATATAATTGACCGTGACCACAATAAAAGGCGAAGGCAAACCGCCCACTGTTGAGTTTGATGATGAGTTAAAAAGTCGTGATTCTGAATCATTTCAAAAGCGCGGAACTTATTTCAGGCTTGAAAATATATTTTTACAAATGTCGCCCCAAAAACCAAAACTTCTCGGCGAACGATAAAAGCCAGTGACAGGACGCAGAGGATACGAATCTGTGTAGTGTCTACCTGAAATCTTTCCATGATATTGGGCACACTTTTGCAGTGGTATCGTTTTCACCCTAGAATAAGCCTACAGCTCAACAGTAGGCTTGTATTTACATTGCCCAGTGCAATGAACTATAGCCGAATCATATCTGACAAGAAGTCACCTACCATGTTTCAAAGTTTGTTCCAGTGCTTATTGAAGGCCAACTTCTTGCCACGTGAGAAGCACGTGGTACCACCACGTTTATTTATTTATTTCCCATATATTTCAAAATCGGATGGTTTCGCTTAGATTATAGAAGTTTTTGGTGTTAAAGGAGGTCATATCGTCTGTCACGTTTCCGCGTTCACATTATCAACCACAGACGATTTCTGACAGAAATAGGTCTAATTTATTATTCTAGTCTAATTATTCTCCTTAATGTAGTCTTACCATGTCATTGTTTTTATATTATTGATTGAATGGACATTATTGTTTTATTATTGCTTTTCCCCTCATTTTCATTGCTTATTTTATTAGGCTATTGATTGAATTGATATTGTTGTTTATTATCAGGCTACTATTTCACCTTATTATATTTGACCAACATTCTAATCTGTTCCCTGTTAAATTTTAAATATTATGTTGTTTTGTGTGTGTGTGTCGCTTTGGACAAAGGCGTCTGCCAAATCCATAACCATTATTGTTTGCAGGAAATGTGGCCCAAGTCTCCAGATTTCACCATAACTATCATGACATTAGATGACACGATCGCAGCACCTCATAACCATTTGTTGGCCTCTTCCACCACCTAGTGGTAGCTTTCCTACTGAGCAAACAACACGTGGTCCAATGTCCCACCACCTGTGAGGTTTAGGTGGGCTTATATCAACTAATAAAGTGTAGGGTTTTATAGCTGCTCAGGACTATTTATGTTAAAATCTTATATTGGCTGTGATAGTCTGTTAGGAAAAACGAAAAAGGGTGTAGGCTATTAGAAATTACGAGATAAAAGAAATTGAGACTAGCAATAATGTATCAAATAATTAGTCTATGGTTTCACATTTAATTCATTGATTGCCCAATGGAATAGTTGGGTCATTAGGCCTAAATAGTTGCCCAAGGCTCCAACCAGCTGTGTTCAAAGGAACAAAATATCGCCATGGGAATTTGGATGATTGTATGACTAGTACTTTGGGGCAGCCGTGGCCTACTGGTTAGCGCTTCGGACTTGTAACCGGATGGTTGCCGGTTCTTACCCCGACCAGTAGGCACCTAACCCCCACTGCTCCCCGAGATTTGTTGCAGGCAGCTCACTGCACCGGGATTAGTGTGTGCTTCACCTCACTGTGTGTTCACTGTGTGCTGAGTGTGTTTCACTAATTCACGGATTGGGATAAATGCAGAGTTGCACGGGAACAAAAGAGTATATATACGTATACTTGTAGAGCCTGGGCTATGCACACATAATTCTTCACCATTAACTATTGATTATTAACCATGAACAAATTTGAATATGTCATGGTTAATAATCAGTAGGTTGCATTGGTTAATAATCAATAGCTGGGTTTCTTTGTAAATGCGAACATTCCAGTAAGATATCGTGCCATTTCCTCACTGTAGGCATATCGACAGTAGATGGCGTCATCAGATATCTTTACAAATTGACGTTGTAAGTAAGACTTAGGAGCGGGCAATATTAGGGCTATTTTATGTTCGCGTTATTACCATTGCCTGCAGGTTATTAGCCTACATGGAAGATTCTCAGTTGATTTTTTTTTTGGAAGTTGATTTTTAGAGCAGCTTACAGTGTAAAGAAGAATTACATGGAGACGTATAGCACTCCAATTACGTGGCATTTTCAGCAGTTGGACAGCGCCAGTTAGACTAGACTACTGTGGATGTTCAAATATAAAATCTATAAAAAAGCTCTCTCTTTCTCTCTCTCTATCTCTGCCCCTCTGTTCATTTACAGTTGGCTATCAATGGGTCAATTCATTTAAATGAGTTGACAGAAAAATCGAATTGATGAACTGAGGTGTTTAGTATTATTTGTCAGGTAGAAACTGAAGACCCTTAGGAATGTTCCCACCACAGATTAACAGGGCATATAAGATTTTAAAGACCATCCTATGCTTACTAAAATGACTTTGTGCTTAACAGTAATACTGTAGTTGCAGTTCCATAGCTTTCTACCTGCAGGCAGGAAATTAGTGACATGGGGAGTGTTTAACCCTTAAAGGTGTGGTTTTTCTACATTCTAACATTCTAACATAAGATTTTGTTCTGCAACACTTGAAGGTTCTAAAATTCTATGTTGAATTCAATAGACCTCTCCAGAATAAGTCCCGCCTCCGAAACATCTGGATCAATCAAAAAATCCAGTGGAAACTAGATGGCAGAAGTGTGTAGGCCAATCGGCCCACCATTTTTTCTACTTCGCCACCTACAGATGTTTGACAGGTATGATATTTCGAAACGCCATGTGATTTCCCATAGACATTCGACACCCGGAAGTTGGGTGGATCCGGATGTTTCGGAGGCGGGACTTATTCCGGAGAGGTCTATGAACCCAGATATTCTTTAGAATGTTAATTTTCCAACATTCCTATCTCTCCGGTGTGACGGTACACCTTTAAGGGTTGTGTCATCTGGAAAAAAGGAAAAGGTTGAAACTCGTTCAAGATTCAAGGTTACAGATGGTCATGGCCCCTTCTTGTCATCTCCAAGTTAAAATGGACAGTTGGACACTATGACAGTGTACCATAACAGTCATTGTTAAAGCACAAAATCCTTGCCATTCATCTGGATCCCAAAGGTGCACATGTTATCGACCCTCTTTTATGCGTCTTGTCTGAATTGATAAGGACAGGAAATTATAACACAAACTGCTAAGGGAAATGTCGCTTGTCCACAAATCAGGATGCCACTGGAGAAGGTCACGACAGTCTGGCTCTCCTGGCTCAAGGGAACATGCCTCAGGTGTCCGATCCATGTGCTCCCTGAGTATAAAGCTACATGGCACAACATTGAGACACCGTCCAGACCTAGACTGGCCACACTGAAGGGCTGGGAAAATAACCCAGCTGCAGCAGTACCAACCAAACATGTAGGCTATATTTCAACAGGGAGTAATCATGTTCCTAAAATGCTCTTGTCTTGTATGAAGGCATAATGAATTGATATTCAATAGGCTCTATGCACGACTCCATTTTGGATTCACTTGTACTGGCATATCAATTTCTTGCTTATGTTAAAACATTGGCAAATGGCTTTTTTCTATAATTATTGTCTTCAGGACCTCGTCTCATGGTAATGTAGACCAACTTTGTGAAAATGTTGTGTGCCACCCCCTCCAGCAAACAGGCAAAGGGTTTAAAATGTTCTTAACCTTAATCAAGCAACTGATGTTACTGAGCTGGTTAAATAACTTTAGCTATGTTGTTCAATTAGAAATAGCCTACTATATTAAAACTGACAGGCTATAATCTGTAATTTTCTGACAGGCTATAAGGGCTATAATCTGTCATTTTCTGTGTACAGTGTAGAAGTTGATTGCCCAGTAGGAAGCAAATCCAAAATGGAGTCCTGCTTAGAGTCCATTAACAAGTGCTTTTAGAACAGAACAGAAATGGTGTGTGTGTGTGTGTGTGTGTGTGTGTGTGTGTGTGTGTGTGTGTGCCCCTAGTATCCCAATAGCTGCATACAATTGTACTTGAGCTAGAAGTGCTCCTTTTGCCTGCGTGTGAACCTGCACAGCCAGTGACTAAAAGAGAACAGGTGACGCCAATTCATTAGCCATTAGCACTATGCATCCAGGGGGAGCCATCTGGCCCTGCCAACAGCAACCTGCGCCACACTAATCCTTTAATGCATCTCAGAGAAATAGCTTTCCCCTCTGCTCTCCCTTATTTGTCTACTGACTTTCAGACTATAGCTCTCTCTCTTCCTACTTCTGGTGTCACTATCAGTCTATGTTGCCTCTTTCTCAGGTTTTCCTTGTTCCATTATTGGTATTAACCAACTTACTTTCTTTTTTTCTTTTCTTTCCTTCTTTCTTTTCAGTTATAGAAAATAGTAAAACAAAAGCAGTGTTTCAGAAATCAAAGAAAGAGACTTTCAAATGATGTGATTTGTGTGTGTTTGTCTGAGAATTGGCATCAAAAAGGAACATCCAGCAAATGGACTCGTTGCACTCCTCCCAGGCCATTAGATACACCTCTGTTCTCCCGATGCCACAAACTTCTCTCGGGGTGGAATAATGACACATGAAACCCCCCAGCTGGTCTAAGGTCTCTACAGTGTCAAGAAGAGCAGTAAACCATGTGGGTGAGTCATCCTCACAAGTGTCTGTCTTTGCTGTCCTTTTTTTCTGCCCATTCCTGCCTCCTTTTGAGCCTTTTGAATTCTCTGGCAGATGCTAGGTTTTTATAGCCTGACGAGCCAGACCCACATTAAAATGTAGGGTCTGGGCACTTACTGTTCGCAGTGCTCAGTCTGAGGGGCGGTATAATCGGTTGTCTTTCAAATTCCCTCTGCACGTAATAGGACAGCGCTATGAGTCCCATGCGTTTTCCCACCAGCGGAGCTAGTTGGCTAGTTCAAACTTTTGCCAACTTAAAAAAAGCTTAACTTGTGTCACACTGTTCGCCAACAGCAACATCTTTTTTGTTTTCAAGTAGCAGGGAATTCAAACCAAACTGTTGCAACTCTGCCATCAATCATTATGTTAAGCCCACCTAACGACTCTATACACAATTTGATTGGCCTGATAGAAGTTTAATTATTCGAGCTCACAAGCCAACGGATAGTTGCTAAACTACAGTAGCACTGGCAGCAAATGTAATTTGTTGCCGCTAGGGTGCGTCTAGATTTCTAGGCTAAGATTTTTACGCTCTCCTCCTCAATCTCCCTACATGACCTTAGTCTTTCTCCATTTGCTCACTGCCCACGCATGTACATCCACACAGATATGCACACACACACACGCACACACACACTAACACACCTACCCTACCTCTTAACTGTTTCCCAGAAAGAAAGAAAAAAACAGTGCAAACACAGTGGATTGGTTTTCCAGGTGTGGGGCAGCTAAGCGTGGCAGATATTTGCAGAGGAGAGCCGTAAAAGCGGCCGGCTGTTTGACTTGCCTGATTCGCTCAGACAGGCTGTGGCCGGGGCAGATGTAGCCAGCGCCTGGCCAGAGGGGCAGAGCACACACCGAGCCTGATAAGAGCCGCTCTTTACTGCCCCAGGGCCACCCCACCCCCCGAGTCACAGCGCAAGGTAAGGCCATGAGCGCAAATCGCCCTGCGGTCATTCCACTTGTTGTATGATGATTACACCTCATGTTGTATGACAAACCCTTAATGGGCTCTAAGCAGTTTCTAATACTTTTATGACGTTTTTTTTTTTATCCCCCTTCTGGCGATATGATGGTTTTTATATGAAAAAAAAGAATGAAAGAGTAGGACTTTTTTTCTCAAAATTAATGATGAAACATTCTTTAAAATGTATTCAATCCATTTAAATTCCCATTTATTCCCATCCCATGTCTTAAGGATAACGTAATGACAGGCCAAATCTGCGCAAATCATAATTGTTTTTCACAATTGTAATGACATGCTTTATGAATCTGGTCAAACTATCAGATTATAAATAATCCTGACATATTTCAATATACATACATTTACATAATGTTTCCCTACTGTTTTTGTCAGGACGGGGGAACACTGTTAATTGTTGGAGATGGTGCATTGTTGGATATGTGTCATTGATCTGGGGAATATGCTGGGCTACGCCTACTAAACCTGGGATTTAGTGGAAATCCTCCCTTGAGTGGGGTGGATCTGTAGGGCTTTGGGGGACTGCATAAAGACCTGGATCTAGAGGTGGCGTGATTTGACTAAATCTCACTCAGTAGAGCCATAAGTAAAATTATATTATGAAAGAGTAGGACTACATCTGTAATATCAGATGTATCAGGGGACAAAATAAACAAGCTCTAATCATATCTTGTCAATTTTGTAGCAAATATATCATTGTTATGATTAAATTGAATATTATTTGTCATTGTCACTGTCTGTGGAATATTTCCCCTTCCCTTAATAGTCAGTATTGAATTAAAACACATGACCAAAGCACTGTTGCTGCCATTCCCTCCCCTTTACAAAACACAGACGTTCACTGAAAAGGCAGATGTAATGAGCAACGTGCATTTCTGTAGATTTACATTGCCGAAGTGACTTCAAAGCTCTCACTGTCCATAATGCAGGTCCTTTATGTGTGTGTGTGTGTGTGTGTGTGTGTGTGTGTGTGTGTGAGGGAGTGTGTCTGTGTATGTGTCCTGTCTTTGATGTCATATTGGGTGGCCTGCACTGCTTTATTGAGGGCTTTCCTTTTGAGTGGATGATCAAGACTGTACCTGGCATCACAGAGATGAGCCTGATTAACGAGAGCATGCACAAGAGAGAGTGTGTGTGAGAGAGAGTGTGTGTGTGTGTGTGTGAGAGAGAGAGCATGAGAGAGAGAGCAAGAGAGAAAACAGAGAGAGAGAGAGAGAGAGAGACAGAGAGAGAGGTGAAGGCTCAAGAAGAAAGGCAGCAGCTCCTCTCTGTTCAACAGAGCCAAGGCCAAACACTTAGCATGCAGCGCCTTGCCTCTCTGTTAAGTGAACGTGACAGACAATGGGGAAAATGAGATAAAACAGGAATTATGATGCCACACGGCACCTTTGATCAGTGATGTAAGGATGCATTAGCGGGCAGCCTGAGACTGCAACAACAACAAACAGTCTTCTGTGAGTCACCGCAGCGGCCGAATGAAGTAATGAAGAGATTTAAGTGACGGATGAGTGTAGCCCGAGATGTGCCACTTGGCATGGGCGGTGCCATCTTTGCCACCCTCCACCACGCACAACCTGCACAAATCTCTGTAGCGCTAACAGTGTCTGGAAGGGTCAGGAGGATCAAAACATTTCAGGTATCATTAATGGAGATGTTATTACCACCAATCTGATGTCATATGTAGATACATCAACATCATACATTAAGTGTTTGGAAGTATTTGGCATTAAAGGTATCCAATGTAGTTTTGGGTATTTTTGGCAACTCTAGAGCTCCCCGTAGAGTCACGAAATATTTACATTTTACCTTGTCCTAGTAAATACTTCTCATGGCTTGAGTCCTTCGCCCTGTACACGCTGCATGTGCTTCTGTTTTGGAGCCGAAGTACTAGCAACAGGCTAAGACTATTTCCAAAGAGCTATATTTACTAACCAGGTAATGTTTCACTTCACAATTCTCATGAGATGTATTCGATGTTGATGACACTTGAAGTTGCAAGGCTGGTTTTCCGCTGCTTGTCACTAACCAGCTATGCTCTATGGCTATGCTAGGTGAACGATTCCCCTATTTCAAGTTCATTTTAGCCTGGTTAGCACGCAGACCTTCTCAATTAGAATTAAAAGTCTGAAAAAGTTTTGTTGACTTCAGCAGGGGCGTAGGGAAATGAAACTTATATTGGTGCATTAAACTCTTACCAAATCGTTTCAGAAGTGCAGCAATCTTGTAAACAAAGGTTTTAAATACAGTTGTTTACTTAATTCCAAAGAAATACATGTTCATGCCAGATTAGCAATTGTATTTGCGTGCCTGGGTTTTAGGGACATTGGAAATGACCTTTAATGGCCTCTTGGATCTTGCATATACCTGCAGAGGTATTCGCAGGCTAAGGTCGTCTACCATCAAATTGGCTTTGAAGCTGTTATATTAAGGTAAAAAACTTGCATAGTACTGCTTTAACATGGTAGACATATCCTAAAACCCCTACTGAAGGTTTGAATAAGCCTATTAGCCTAGAACCCTAGCGGCATGTAATTTGCAGCCAGAGTAGTCTAGCAACTCTGGTTGGTAGTAGGGAGTGAGACTGGGTTGCTCTGTTGGCTTGCGAGCTGGAAAAACCAAACTTCGGTCAGGCTAATCACATTGTGTATAGAGTTGGTGGACGGGCTTAACATTATGATGGCAGAGTTGCGACGGTTCTGCGTGAATTCCCTGCTACTTGAAAAAAAGAAGATGGATGCTGTTGCTGGCGAACAGTGTGACTCGAGTTAAAGGCATACTATGCAGGTTTATGTTTTTTTGGCGAGTTTAAAGCTCCCTCTAGAGTCGCGATGTATTTATATGTTACTCTGCTATTGTAAATAGCAAACTTCTCGCGACTTATCCCCTCTGTACACAATGCAAATGCTTTTGTTGTGGAGGTGAAGGATTAAGGACAGGCAAAAAATCAGATTGTTTCAGATTCTCGGTAGTTTTGGCGGGGCGCCACTCTTGGAAGTTGCATGGTTGGTTTTCTCGGTAGGAACTCGCTATGTCTATGCTGTATAGCTATGCTAGGTAAACAATTTGCCTATTACAAGTTCGTTTACCATCAAATTGGCTTCATAAAGGTGAAAATCTTGCATAGTGTGCCTTTAAGATTTTTTTACGTTGATCAACTATCCAACTAGCTACTACTACCTCTACCTAACTACCTCCATCAATAATAGATGTACCGCATGGCGGTACAAAAATATGAGTGATACATGAAAAATGGTTTGGTCCTCCTTGAGACATACCACAAAAATGTTCTTAATCTTAGGGCACAGTGGTTCTCGAGTTATTCCAAAATCTCAAATAACTCCACTTTTCCAAAAACTATTCCTTATCAGCCTAGTGGGGCTACGTGCCCACCAAGTTTCATGATCCTCGGTGTTCTAGTGTCTGAAAATCGGCCGAAAATTGCTGAAAAAAATAGAGAGAGCTGAGTACAAAGTGTTTTGGTGTTCCAGTTGTCTTGTGATTTCCAGTTGTCTTGTGATTTCCCTCCCCTTGCAGCCACACCCTCAGGTGGACAGTGAAAAGGATGGAGGCTGAGGCATCTCCACTGAAGAAGAAGCCTTTTTTGTGTAATTTTCTCGCCCGTGTTCCATGTCGTTTGGTATTGTGTTCATCCTCCGTTTGATGCACCAAATCCAAGAACAGGAATTCTTTCACACGTGAATGACAAGTGTCGTTGGGAGCCTCCGTGGCTCTTTCCATGGCTTGCTCTGCTGCTCAGCATGTCATAAGAGTTGCATTATTCATGTTCCTCCCTCACTCAAGCACCAAAAAGTCATTTTGCCTTCCAACCTTTTGATTTTGGAGGGGGTATGAGTGTTTGAATAGGGGAAATAGTTACGAGTAGGAAAATACATTTTACGTTGCTTTCAACTTTGTCTTGCTTCACCCCTCTTTTGCTTTATGCTTTCCTCTATCCTCTCTTTCTCTCTCTTTCTTGTTTCTCTCTCTCCATCCCCCTCACTGCCAGTCTCTCTGACCTCCTCCTCCCCTTCCTTGGGGTTTTCCTTCTTAGTTGATGGGGTGTGCAGTATTGGCATGCTGCTTTTACGTTGTGTGAGAGTGTGTGAGAGTCTGGCTTTAATCTCGGCTGGCTGTGTACTGCGCCGAGAGGTACCTGAGTGCTCTGATCTCGGCGAGCCTCCACTCTCAGCCCACGCCGCCAAGCAGATGGCCATCTCTATCTCTAACCCCACCCTCACCCCAACACCTGCACGGCAGGGGGCGTCTGTCCGTCCGTCTGTCTGTCTGTTGGTCAGTATGCCTGTGTCTGTCACTTGTTCTGTTGATTCGCCTTTTACGACAGTCTGTTTGTTGGCCTGGCTGTGTATTCAGAGTCACTCTGACCCTGGCATATTTTCTCCCAAAGATGTTATTGAAGGTATCTTTCCCCTTTCAAAAGATATGGAGAAAAGTATTCCATAATCCACACTCAAACATTGTGTTGTGTCAGGGGTGACTATGAGAAGCTGTAGAGTTTTATGGTGAAAATTAGTCTTTTCAGATTGACAAAAAGGTGAGCATCGCCACTCTTTGCAATCACAACAGATGCTGGCATTTTATTTTCTGTAGAAGGTCATCCTCTGGATTTGTGAATGTGTGCTTGAGAAGGACAGAGAAAAATGAAAGAGAATGAAAAGGAGAGAGAGAGAGGGAGAATGAAAGAAAAGAGGTGAAAGAGGGTAAAAAAGAGAAGAAAGGGACAGATTTTTCAAAAACGCCCTCAAAAAGAGCAGCAATCATTTGGGCTGGGAGATGTTGTTTTCTGTCCCTGACATTTACCCACGATGCATTTCTCACCTCCAAATGATTGCTCTGTGACATTGTGTGGCGGAGGCTCTAATCTCAAGCCTAGGTGGCTGTGATAACAACATGGCTCCCGGGGGAGAGGAGGCGAGGCCAAGCGTCCGTGATTAGGCCAGGTGGAACAGGCAGGGCGCATTCCCACGGCGATGTCGGAGCTGACTACCACGCCGATCAGGTTACAGGATCCATGGCAACATATGACTCTTCAGTCTTTACTGCCTCTTGTTGTTTTGAGATTTCGGACCCCCCACCTCCACTCCAAATACACACCACACACACACACACACACACACACACACACACACACACACACACACACAGCCGTTGCCAAACTGTAAATGGATGATTTTCAGGCCCCCCTGCATTTTGAATGCTGCTCCTCCTATAATCTGGTGTTCATTGAGACATGAGATGGTGTTTAATTAAAAACCAATTGCATCTGTGTGTGTAGGACACGAGGAGAGAGAGAGAGAAAGAGACAGAGAGAGGGTGTGTGTGTGTGTGTGTGTGTGTGTGTGTGTGTGTGTGTGTGTGCACGCCTCCCTCAACTAATTAGGAACAGCAATTACCCCAAACTGTGGCTGCGTCCTTTCTCGGCTGGGGGACAATAGGATGTCTGTCAGTGCCAGTGTTGCCCATGCATGACAGATGTGTGTGGACACCCCAGACAATGGCACGGATGGCCAAGTGGGCGCCTACGTGCCATGCGGGTTTTAGGGCGGGGAGCTTGGGCTGGGGGTCCTCGTTGGATGGGCACTGGGGCACAGCAGTGGGGAGGGGTCTGGACCGGGGTGGGCTGGGCTGGGGTGGGGTGGGGTACCCGTGTGGACAGCAGCTTGTGGCCGGGGAGCGGACAGGAGGAGCAAAGGGAGATCTGCTGGGTGGGTCTCTTAGGGCGAGGGCTCTTCTTCCTCCTCCTCCTCCTCCTCTTCCTCCTGATCCTCCTGAGCCCCAGTGGGTCTGGACACAGTCCGACCCCTGCCGACTGCTCTCTGGTGCCCACATGCGGACCTGGTGAAGCCCCTGTGGAGGCGGACCCAGCCTGCTAATGGATGTCTGCCACAAGAGCCCACAGCGGCTGGGTCCGCTCTCAGCAGCTCATCAGCTTTCATTATCTTATGGATGTCGAATGGGCTGCTTTTTACGAGTTTTACAACCCAAAAATGCAATGCCTATTCAGTTTTATTCAACGATTTAGCCCAAGTCCTGAGTATACCTGTTGATCTTGAGGAGATTGGGGGAAGGAATAACAATGCAAATGTGACTAATTGTATAGTCTACAGGCATAGTTTCTGCTGCTCTCATCCATTTCCACTCCAGGGCCATGTTTGTTATAGATTGTTTACATTTGGTCAGGCAGGCTCCTCCCTCACTGATTTCATACACTTTAAGATAAGATAAGATTTTTTGCATGCTGGAGTAGTATGTTTTTTGTGGTTTGTTTTGTTTTCAGTACAGGGTTTTGGGGTTTGCTCTGTAGGTCAGTCTGGCCAAGGCACCATTGAAGCCCATTTCCAATGTCCCTGAAACCCGGGCACGCAAATACAATCGCTAATCCGACACGAACGCGTATTACTTTGGAATTGAGTAAACAAGTGCATTTAAAAACTTCCTGGTTATGTAAAGTTTTTGTGTGGGAATGCAGCCATTAGAACATTTCCCCACAGCTTCTGTTATGTTTAGAATGGTAAGCGAAAGCTTGAAACCAACAAGGGACCTGCTGAGGCAGAAGCGCATGAAATTCATGTTCCCTGGGAACTGAACCCATTACACCAGATAACCTTGAGTAACCTTGGGTGTGCTGCCAGTGCACCGGCGCTGATTCCAGTCAGTGATTGATTCCATTCATCCTATTCATTATGCACCGATTCAGTGATTTCATGTCTACGTTCAGATGACAGAATATGGCACTCAACCGCCTGGAAAATCCCTAGTAATCTGGTGTGGCTGCCTGGGGGGGGGGAGGGGGTGTTGGGGTATGAAGTCCCACTGAAGGAGCCTCCTCGGCTAGAAGCGACTCCTTTCTTCAGGACTCCTTTCTTTTTCTGTTCGACTAAAGCCACCTTGAACAAAAGCCAAACAGCAAATTAGCAGAGATGCTCAGTATTAACAGACTCTGCTCTGGGTTCTGGGATGCATTAATTAATCCCCTGGCTCCTAGTGAGGCTCCTCCACACCCCAACCCCAACCCCCATGTCACCACCGGTGTGTGTTTAAACCAGTGTCACGGCGAGACTTCTGGGTGTGCTGTGCTGTGCTGTGGGTGTGCTATGGTGTGCTGTGGGTGTGTTATGGTGTGGTGTGCTCTGCTGTGGCGTGGTGTGTGTTTACGGGAGAATGCGCCACTGCGTTCTCATTGTGCGATCTGTCAGGAGCAGCGCTGCAGGCCTCCGCCGGGGAGCGCGCTGGAATGGAATGGCATGTGCGGACATGTCGCCACGAGTGGCAGCTGCCACCGTCAGGTGTTGGCCTGCTCTGCGTAGGAGAGGGGGTTGGTGTGTGTGTGTGTTTGTGTTTTAAGGGTTGCTACTAGAGAGAGAGAGAGTGTGCGTGTGTGTGTGTGTGTTCCTGTATGTGTGTGTTCATGTATGTGTATTGTTTAACGATTGCTACTGGTGTGTGTGTGTGTGTAACTCTGTTGCTGTAAGGAGCTCATCTCTGTCTACACACACTGCTGGAGTAGTGATAAAACCCAGAGGAGCTGTGCTGTAACCTCAAGGCTTTCTTCTACCTCTCTCTTCTCTCCTCCTCTCTCTCCTCTATCTTTCTCCTCCTCTCCTCTCCTCTACCTCTCTCCTCTCCTCTACCTTTCTCCTCCTCTCCTCTACCTCTCTCCTCTTCTCTCTGAAATAAATGTAAAGAGACATATCGTGGAGTTCATTTTTTCATTTTGGCAAGTAGCCGTATAAGCGGGAGAATGTATAGAACGCCAGTCATTGTAGGTAAAAAAGGTCTGGTTCGCCCTGTCGGGACTTCGCGCAGCGAAGCGGCGGTCATATAGATAGATAGATAGATAGATAGATAGATACTTTATTGATCCCCAAGGGGAAATTCAAGGGTCTCAGTAGCATACAGACATCACACACAACATGCACTTACAGCAGAAATGGTAAACATAAGTATAAGTATAAACATATAACTAGGGTTGGGCACCGAAACAGGTTCTATATGGCACCGGTGCCAACACAAACGGTAGTAACTGCATCGAATAACAACGTGGATTTCGGTGCCTCATTTCGGTGCTTAAATAGCGTTCTTTTAATTATTTTTTTTATACGAGGCATCACTGCATGTTACGCGCCATCTCTAACGTCTTGCTCTGATAGCAACACATCCAGATACAGTTAGCTAACATGTGATTAACACTGGATGTATAAACCAGAGGGGTGCACCACATATAGCCTGGGTGTTCCCATGCTGCCTTGCGCGCGATTTGATTCACGCTGCTAAGGCAGCCTGGAGACCATGGAGCAAATTTTCGCCTGAGATAGGGAACCAATCACAGAACAGGGGGGAAAGCAAGCCGATGATGAGCTATGCACAGACGCATTTGATAGACATCCGTGGCACCCAATAAACGGATCTGGGCATTTTTTTAAAATACGAGAAAATGAACGTTTGGTTCCCAGACCACGTCTCATTGAGAAGTGGTGGCGCTAGCCAGGCTACACCACATAGGCGAGTAGACAGTGTTTGACAGCTTGCATGAGCCCAAGTAGCTAGGCTACTTTAAAGCGATATCGCGAGCTCCTGTCA
Organism: Alosa alosa; assembly: GCF_017589495.1. Taxonomy (NCBI): domain Eukaryota; kingdom Metazoa; phylum Chordata; class Actinopteri; order Clupeiformes; family Clupeidae; genus Alosa; species Alosa alosa. The sequence goes on along the minus strand of NC_063196.1, from coordinate 3,874,559 downwards.
AAATCTAGCAGTGGGCCTAACTACACACAAGCAAAAGGTTATGAAACAACATCAACAGTAGGCTAGCCTATACGTTACACAATATCCTTGCTAATGCGCTAACTGACATTTATTTGAAATGTTATCAGCAAAGTTGTAAGGTGAAAACTTTATTTCACGGTGTGTTACACAACATAATGGCATGATATTAGGATAATCTTTCATGTGCATGAGGCCCATATAGCATCACAATGAATATGAAGATCATGTTAAAAGTTAGCTGGCAAAAACATAAATATGTAGGTTACATACCTAATGTCACTGAGCTGTCAAAGAAGCTACGAAACCATCTCCATACGTTATCGCTAATTAAACTCAGCTGACTGGTGTTAGCGCATGGCCATAGTTGCTGTTAAAATGCCTAGGCTACTAGGCTAGCGCTGGTGAATCTAAACACTTCAACACCGACATGTAGCCTAACATATTCAAAACTACTGCGTGTTATGTGTTAAGACATGAAATTTCTTGAAGCATTTGGGAACACACTGAATTAACTGGAAAGTAGAGTCCCTGTTAGATTAGCTTGCTTGCAAATGCCATTGTCCATGACCTGGCAGTTTTATGGCAAGCGGTTTTAACATACCTTATGGCAAACCGCCTACACTGGGTAAACTTGAAAGCAGAGCTTACCATTGTGTGTGCATGCATGGCAAGCTGTTTTAACATTTAAATGTATTGTTCATAGGAGCAATGAGATATTGATAGTAAATTGAATATAACAGTTCAATTTCATGTTAAAATTTGTCTTATCAATAAAAAAAATAACAATTCATGCTTTAGACCATTTTAATTTAAAACATTTTAAAGTACCGGTTCAGGCACCGTTTCGGCACCGGCACCGTTTTAAAAGTATCAATTTAGCACCGGTATCGGATAAAACCCAAACGATACCCAACCCTATTTTCTATGCTGATTGCTGGCAGTTAGCTAGGCCTACTTACTGTTGTTAGCTTACTACTAGGCTGTAACGGATGGAACAGGGACGTGTTTAAAAGGGAGGGAGAGAGAGGTGCTTACTTTAGGTTACATTGGCAACATTTTCGCTATCAAGATTAAACTTAGACAAGAAAATGTTTCACTTTGCCAGTTCACACATTTTAACCTAATATGGCGTTAACAAAAAAGCATAATAGATTCAAAGCCAACTCTTAACATGCCTCAAATTTGACGTTAGGTTTCTAACACGACTAACTTTGGATGAAAATCAACGTGGTGGTGGTTATGTCGCTATTTTGCACACTTGCTGTTCATTTCTCCTTTGACTTGTCAGATACATCATCTGTGAAGCCAAACATTATTATGCTTTGGTATAAACGTAGAGCCTTCCATATTTGCAAGTTAGCCTACCTCAGTCTGTCTCATTTGATCTGGCACTTGCTGTTGGTCTGTCGTGTTGTGTCACTTGGTACAATGACAGGTTTGCTCGCGTGACGCATGCATCAGCACCTTAAAGCAGATTTAAGCAGAGTTAACTCCTTAATATCTATGAATGTCATGTTTTTTGCGTATGTTTGCCTCCAGGGTTCATGTTAACCCATTCCATATGAATAGATATTCACACACACACACATACATTCACAGTAATCATACGCATGACACATACACACACAGTAGGCATATGTACACATGCATGCACTTGCACACACACAGGCACACCCACAAGTACATGCACGCACATGCACGCACAAACACACACACACACACACACACACACACACATACACACACACAAACATAAACACGTACACGCACACATGCACACAATTCAAGAATTTCTCAGAATTATGAACAGGCAAGATGGGGGTGGGGTTGTATAAAATGTATTTTACATGTGAAATCTATGAACTAATCATGTTTTGGTACTTGTTGTCTAGCAGATACCAGTGAAAATTGAGTGTGCATAATGCAATTCAGTGAGACAGTTAGAATCCTAAATGCCTTTCACCTTTTGTTTTTAGCGCAGCAGCCAGACCAGCATACTTTGCTGAATTAGTATACTGAAGCTAAGCAGGCTTAGTTAGTACTTGGATAAGAAACATCCTTGGAAGAGTAGGTTCTTGCTGGAAGCGGTGTTGGTGGCTGGCCAGTAGGTGGCACTATTCCCTGTGGCCAAAAGCCACCAAACAAATATCAATCCCAATGTCCCATTGCAGTGACAGGGACACTGTACTGCAGGATGTTTTCCTTTACATGAATGTTAAATTGAGGTCCTGACTCACCATGGTTGTTAAAGATCCCACGGCACTTATCGCAAAGAGTAGGTGGTTCCCTGATTTGCTTTATTAATGTACACATACATAAAGACACACACACATGCGCACACACACACATACACAAACACAAACACACACACACACACACACACACACACTACACATGCACACACACATACATGCACACACACGACACACATAAACACAAACACATAAACACACATACACACACACACATGCACCCACACATACAAACACACGCACACACACACACTCACACACAAAAAACACACACAAAACACATATACACAAAAACAACCACACACTCTGCACACACTCAATTACAAACACACAAAAAAAGAACAAAGTAGGAAATGAACACAATTTGACAAGCGTGACTTATTTTTCTGGAAAAAAATGTACTGAACTGGGTGGTGGTCATATTTTGTACCGCTCTGCGGTACATCTAGTTTTCCTAATAATGACTGGCATTATTCCTTACGTATCCTATAGGAATGTCACCTATTACCAACTGTCCCATATTTCCAACCTCTTACGTGTATGTGTCATTTAATATTAATTTCTATACAAACCAAGACGGCTGATTCCTAAAGAAACGCAAGCACCCACACCATAAGTTTATCTAAATTAGCTATGCACCAAAAATTACATTTTACTGTGACTCGAAGAGCTGTAAACAGTGTTGTAATGCTGCGTGTACAAATCCGCTTCGAGCTCCAGTGGAATTTCAGGCAGTAAAAGCCCCGGTAAGAACCAAACTAGATTTTGTTCAAATCTACACACCACATACACACATATCAAATGCTATTTTGAAGAATTAAAAAACAACGTTGTTTTAGAATTTTCGAACGAAATGGTTGGTAATGGGTACGTTTACGATACCACTATTTGAATTGATTAATGTGATGGTGAGTGATAGAGGGATGTGTCAGTGATGTTTCAGGGTGAAATCATTCCTCTCTCATACTTCCCTTCATCATTCTTCCCCTCCTCCCTCCTCCCCACTCCACCTCTATCACTCCATCCTCTTTCTCCTGTCCTATCATCCCCCTCTCCCTCCTTCACCCCTTCAATCTCTAACCTTTTTTAATTTCCTCCCTCTTCTCTCTGCTCCTCCTTTGCTTTTTCTTCCCTTTCTCTCTATCACTCACTCTCTCTCTCTCTATCTATCTATCTCCCTATCTATCTCTCTCTCCTCCTCCCTCCCTATCTCCCTCCCCCTTCTCTCTCTCTTTCTCCATCTCCTCCTGTGACCATGCACAATGAAATTGCTCCTGCCACGGCTTGTAGCTGGCTTCTTGCTCACTACCCTTTCATCAGGCTGAGACAAAGCAGCGTGCCAGGCCATCGGAGAGCTTCCAATAACACACGGCTCCTCTTGTGCTCTCTTGTTGTAAGTGGAACCTGTGTCTGAACATGCAACGGTGACAGAGACACCCTAAGGCTTTTTTAAATATTTTTTTTATTGTCCATTCTAATGATAAGATGGTGTGCTTTGTGATTTTATTTCATATGCCTAAATAAATGTTTCAGCTTGATGAAGCTGTGGCTTTCAGCTAGACACATAAGGGTAACTTCTGTCTAATTTTGGATTGAGCAGATGAATTGCATGAAAAAATAATTATTTTAAATAATTAGCTCTCTAGTAGAACTCTATTTTAGGTAGGACTATAAAAGGCGGATTTGTGGTTCTGTCACTTGGGGCTTTTATTGCACACTCCATGAGAGTTGGTTGGGTGAATGCTGCTGGACTCCACTCAGGGATTAGTTTATGGACGGCTTTGTGCCCCCAACTCTCCAGAGAAGAGCCCAGCATCCTCTGCATATGCACACATATGTGTCTTTTTGTGTAGGGGTGTATACGTGTATGGGGGTGAGTGTGTGTGCTAATGTGCTAGTGTGTGCTTTTGTATGCCTCACTGTGTGTGAGTGTGTGTGTGTGTGTGTGTGTGTGTCAGTTGCTCAGCCACCCCAACCCCCGAGTTCTGGACCGTTGCAGAGATTTCTCCATGAACAGCTGTCGGTCTGTAGAAGCCAAGGGATTTAGCAGTGGGTAAAGTGTTCAGCGAGCCCCAAACTGGCTCCGTCGTCATCGTCGCTGGGCCGAGGGGGGCGCACACACACATGGCCCCGAGCGGGTCCGAGGGTCATCGGGCCGAAGGGCGGCCGCTCCTGACCAGACTGGGGCCTTCTGTGTCGCCCCAGGATGGCCATGTCTCTGCTGCTGCCTGTTGCCATGACTGGGGGACTGAACCGGTGCCCTGAGGCGTGGCCAGATCCCGCATGCAGGACCTTATCAGGACCACTCCTTGGCCACCTCGCTTGTGTCCAACACTGGGCTGAATAGCCAACAGGTCTGGAATGAGGTCCAGTTAAGTGGTCTCCAAGACTTGTCACATTATTATTTTTTAACAGCAGTAGTGTTAAGGCTTCATTCATGCCTGTGAGTTGCCATGACCAGCTGGTCAAACCAGCGTCTTGAGCCTGGGTCGGGTTCATGCTCTCGAACCTTCCCTGACCATATCTATTCAGGCCTTTTTCAAGGATATCCTATTTTTCAACCGGCCTCTCTTTCACACACAAAGCCTCATATTAACCAAGGCCATTCTCCACCTCAGTCCATCAGTGCAGTATGTCTTTACTGAGGTGGTTTCGTGTGGTGTGACCCCTCCACGTGTAAAGGAATAGTCGTCACTCACCGGAACGAAATCGATAGCTCCACCCCTGGCAAGCCACAGCCAATTTCTGCCCGGGATCAATAACCACAATCATCATGGTCTGTCTGCCGACAGTAGTTTTCTCTTTTTTTTTCTGTGGGCTTTTAGGAGGCATTAGAAGGGCCTGGCAGAGTGTCTAGAGAGGGGGGAGTCTAATGTGTTCAGGTTGGGGCTTTGGTGGTGTGCGAATTCGGCAGCCATTTTGGCTGTCAATGGAGTGGTGCCGCGCTGTATCCCACCACAGGGTAACGGTAGAGCTCTCATCAAAGCTCATAACAAAATAAAATACGGCTCTATCAATAGAGGCTAGCAGGGTCAGCCAGTTGCAGGGGTTGATAGTGTGTGTGTGTGTGTGTGTGTGTGTGTGTGTGTGTGTGTGTGTGTGTGTGTGTGTGTGTGTGTGTTTCTGAAGCCAACATACCTCACAGTGTGCCATGCAGCCCATTTAAGTCCAATATCAGAGTGATACTGATGGACTGAAGGGAGAACATTTTTGGGATATGGGGTTGGGTGTGTGTGTGTGTGTGTGTGTGTTTGTGTGTGTTGTGTGTGTGTGGTGGTTGTGTGTGTGTGTGTGTGTGTGTGTGTGTGTGTGTGTGTCTGTGTTTGTCTGTGTGTGTGTGTGTGTGTGTGTGTGTGTGTGTGCCAGTTCCTGCATGCATGAGTGCATGTATGTGTGAGAGAAAGAGAGAGATATTGAGCCTGTGTGTGAAGGGGTTAATGACAGTGGACCCACTATACATACCTGACCTTGTCCTAATGTTTTAACTTACTGGAACTCACCTGACCACTATACATACCTTTCCATGTCCTAATGTTTTAACATACTGGAACTCACCTGACCACTATACATACCTTTCCATGTCCTAATGTTTTAACTTACTGGAACTCACCAGATTTCAACTTGCACCCCGCGGCAGCAGCCAGCAGGGGAAGCTGTGCTAGCCCAGCCATCCGGACCTGAGGCGCCGACTCCAGGTCATGGGGGGTCCTTTAATGGCCCTTTGTTCAGATGGCGAACAGACCCCCACCATGTTGCCTGGCCTTCAAAGCAAAAGGATGGATCAAGTGGTGTCTAAAGGGCTCCCTTTCCTTTCAAAGGCTGCACACTCCCTCAAACACTTTTCTCAATTAAGTCAATTCCCTTGAATAGTTTTGAATAAGTGCTCATTGTTTACAGTGACTGTGACCACTTAATGGTGTATTCGCCAGATATTTATGCAAGAGTTATAAAAGAGAGAGGAGGGGAATGGTCAGGTAAATTCTCAAAACACCTGTTATAGTTGGCAGGGGCGCCTGCAGGAATTAATGCTATGGTACGCACACCCACCCCCGCAAAAAAAAAAAATTCACGCGTGGACAATATTTGTCCGTTTCCCGGTTTACATGGCATAGCAACATTCACATGCAATAATACAACAACAACGTCTTCAATGACCTATTCATTTGGACAACTTGATACAGCCCTATACAGGCTAAAGTTACCTTTAGTTTTGTTCTAGCTTACCGTGACGTCTGGCTTTAAACAGCTGTCTAATGCAGTCTAACGTTCTGACAAGCAATTGCCTACCTTGTTCTTGCCCATCTGGAATAACTCCTAGCTTTGCTGCATCCATTCTTTCTTTTTTCGTTGTTTAAACTTGTGATATCCATGATGAGTATTGAGTTAGTGAATTAGCTCAACATTGTGTGCTGATAATATAGATAGCCGAGTAAAAGAAAACAAGTAGCCTAGTTGCGTGCCTGCGTGCGGATTCTCTCTCTCCTGCTCAAACAAAATGTGTGCGCGTTCATTTTGATAACGTGTTCACTAACTTCAATAGAAAATTGTAAATTGTAGCCTGATGGCATGCAGCTAATAGGATACTGTCCATAGTTGGGAAGGTTTGGTGGGCCAAAACACACACACGCACAGGAAATTTTCTCTTGTTGAGTAGCCTGATGGTACGCACACTCTCTCTCTCTCACACACACACAAAACACATGCACTCACAGCGCACACACACACACACACACACACACACACACACACACACACCTCAATCCCATTATTCTACCCATAGAACCAACCTTCCTGAGGGACCTTTTCTCTTTCTATGTTGTATTTGGGGAAGGGGAGAGGATTTAGAGTCTTGGATGTGTGTGTGTGTGTGTGTGTGTGTGTGTGTGTGTGTGTGTGTGTGTGTGTGTGTGTGTGTGTGCGTGTGTGTGTGTATGTGTGTGTGTGTGTGTGTGTGTGTGTGTGTGTGTGTGTGTGTGTGTCAATGCAATATGTTATTTTGGGCAGGGATTGAGTGTGGACCTCTTGTCACTCTCTTTTCACTCTGCTTAGGAAAAGGGGATGAGATTTAGAAGGTTGTGTGTACATGTGTAGACTTGTGCATGTGTGTGTAGCATGTGTGTGTGTGTGTGTGTGTCAATGCTGAGGGGTGGTTTGAGTGTGGACCCCTCAACCCTCCCTGACTACTTTGGGGAAGGGATTGAGCCTGAGAGGGTTGTGTGTGTGTGTGTGTGTGTGTGTGTGTGTGTGTGTGTGTGTGTGTGTGTGTGTGTGTGTGTGTGTGTGTGTGTGTGTGTGTGTGTGTGTGTGAACGAGAGAGAGTGTGTGTGTATATGTGTGTGTGTGTGTGTGTGTGTGTGTGTGCGTGCGTGCGTGTGTGTGTGTGTGTGTGTGTGCGTGAGTGTGTGTGTGTGTGTGAGAGTGTGGCCCCCTGACTCTGCTTTCCCCTCTGAATGGCTTAAGCTAATCCCATTATCGCTCAAGCGCCCTGACGCTGATGTGGCATGCTAACTGACCAGCTGCTCCCGAGTCTGGCAAGGACAGATACTGTACTCCTTTTTCCTCTGTCTTCCTCCTTCTCCTCCTGCTCTTGTCAAATGAAGGACCAGAGTGTCCATTAGGCCATGGGCCTGTGCATTTGTGTGAGTGTGTACATGTGTGTTCATGAGTGCATCTCTCTCCCTCTCTCTCATGCTCTCTCTTTCTCTCTCTTTCTCTATCTCTCTCTCATGTTCTCTTTCTCTCTCTTCTCTCTTCTCTCTCTCTCTCTCTGTGTGTGTGTGTGTGTGCACGTGTCTGCATCTGCATAAATATGTGTTCATATGTGTGTGTGTGTGTGTGTGTGTATGTGTGTGTGTGTGTGTGTGTATGTGTTTTTGTCTATGCACATCTAATAGTGTGTGTGAGGTGTGTGTCTGAGGTGTGTTTGTGTGTGTGTGTGTGTGTGTGCGTGCCTGCATCTGCGTAAATATGTGTTCATATGTGTGTGTGTGTGTGTGTGTGTGTGTGTGTGTGTGTGTGTGTGCATGTGTTTTTGTCTATGCACATCTAATAGTGTGTGTGAGGTGTGTGTCTGAGGTGTGTTTGTGTGTGTGTGTGTGTGTGTGCGCGCGCGTGTATGTATGTTCACAAGGTTGCGAGGTCTCGTGTTGTGTGCGGTGCTGTGCCACTGCCTCACCCTCGCGCTCTGACCTCTGTGGCGTTCCGTCATGTCCCTCTTCAGCATTGGGCCACTCACACTCAGAGCGTCCCTAATCCCCCGGCCCTAACAAAGAGATGTGCCTGAGTCATGGCTCTCAGACCCCCCAGGGGACCGCTGTCTCTCCAGAGGGCTCCGCCATAGGTGTCCATCACAGGTACAGCGTGCACACATGGAGCCCATTGATCTGTTCATCCGCTGATGAGGAGAAAGAGAGAGGGGAGGGAGACACTCACTTTAGGAAAGAAATCAAAGCATAATTAGAACCATTATGTGGAAAATCAATGTTTTCAGTTCAATATTTATTTTATTGCATTTGAATTGATATGCTCATTAAAAGAAAATTCCAGGTTTTAGCACTTTAAGGCCCTTTTCTGGTTTGTTTTGGATGAACTAGAGTGGTGGACACCGAAATTTTGACGATTGGTCCTGTCTCGACTTTTCTGACTCGTTTTGAATCGCCTTTGACTTCTCAGGGTGGCTGGCAATGGGCATACTGTAGTAGGCTACTCAAACATGTCCTAAAACAACCATTAACGTTCGTTTTCAAAACTGTGCAACTCACCGAGTGGTTAGTTGGTCACCGACTGAGCGGTTAAAAACCGGAATTTTCCTTTAAAACATACCAATACAGTTTAGGATCAGTCATTGTGTTTTAAGAAATGTCTGAAATCAGGGCACTGCTCTGATGAATATTACATGGCTGGAGTGGTGCAGACAGCATGATGTCATCCTTTATGGTCAGCTCAGCTGGTGTGTGTGGGCTGCGGCTTAATGTGGCCGTGATGTCAGCGCACTTCCCCAGTCTGATCTCACAGAGGCCCAGGTACATGTGTCACAACGCTGTCGCATCCCATAGAGTGACAACAGCACAACACACGGTGAACCTCTTCACCCATAATGCTTTATGCCTCTTGGGTAGGACTTCAAGGCACACCTTCAACACCTCTTCTGAGGAAAAAAAGCTCTCTCTATCCCTCTCTGTGTATTTCTCTTTCTCTTTTCTGTCAATCTTTCTCTCTCTCTCTCTCTCTCTCTCTCTCTCTCCCTCTTAGATATTTCCTCTCTCCCTCCCCCCGTCTCTCAGTGCTGCTCTATATTAATATGTCAGCTTTCAGCTTTAAGGGGTCTCAGCCATCGTTGTGTTTATTTTAGAACCTGAGGGTGATTAATAATTAATGACCACATGCATTATGCCACTTTGCCCAGTTCAAAGGGCTGAGAGGGTGTTTTTATGTGTGTGTATGTCTGTGAGTGTGTGCGTGTGTGTGTATGTGTGTGTGTGTGTGTGTGTGTGTGTGATGCCATTGCGATGTTAAGGCCCTTGTCAGTGCCTCAGTATCCGCATCTCAAACACAATCTGAGCGCCCCCCACACACACACACACACACACTCACACCTCGCTGAATTAAAGAGATTAAAAAATGGGAGCCTTCACTGCTCGCTTCTCTCCTGCTGTCTTTCACCACTCTCTTTCTTTCTCTTTAAATCTCATCTCCCTCTCTCTCTCTTTCTCTCCCTCTCTCTTTCTCTCTCTGTACTCTGTCTCAGTGCTCTCCTCCCTCTGCTTCACCGCACCCATTCTGCGCTCTTTGATGTGTTAAATGGAAGCTGTTTAGGAGGTGTCTTTGTGTGTGTGTGTGTGTGTGTGTGTGTGTGTGTTTCTCGAGAGAGAGAGTGTCTGTGTGAGAGAGAGAGCTTTTGTATGGGTGTATCTGTCATCCTTGTTGTTCTAACATGTATTAAATATGCATGTAAATATGGACGTATGTCCATATGTGTGTGGGTGTGTGAGGTTGCTGACATGCGGAAAGAAGCATTGCTTTCACATCAGTAAGCCTTTTATGAAGTGCATTTCATTAACAAAACAGCTTTTGTGTATGTTTATGTTTCAGGATATGTCAAAATAATATATCCATAAGTATTCCTTTTAAAACAAGCCTGTCAGTTACATAATCAGTAAATCATCAAAATGGAAGAAATGTCCAAACACAGTAATGGAGACCAAATGTCCCATATATGAAAATTCCTGTGAAAGGGACACTGCTCAGTGGTATTAAACAGGCTACAGAGAGCGTACCATACTGTATGTATGTGCACATCAGATTGGTGCAGATTGCTTCATTATGTTAATCCTTGTTTGTTTGCAGGCCTTCCCGTCTGCAGGAATCAAAGCTCTCTCACTCGGCTAATTAAAGGTATCCGCTATCCCGACAAACACTGAGGCGGCATTCTATTGTGCTCGCTCTCGAGTGTGGCAACATGCAATTTCCCTCAAAAGACCTCCATTCATCATTAAAAAACATCTACACAAAAATGCACAACAAAGCAACAGGCGGTTTGAAGAGTTATAAAATTCACACGCTCCCCCCAATCCTAAACAATGCACAGGGCTCACAGATGTCTTCTTCTGTCATGTAATTTGTGTGGCTACTAATTGCTATTGATTACTCTTCTGGCAGATTTGTGTTGTTGGGTTTTTATTTATTGTCATTATAATTAGAGTTATTTACCCAAGCCGGATGAGTGCGTAGTGGAGGGAGGGAACAAAACAAAAGCAACAAAAACAGACATCGTTGCGGACTGCCTGTGCAACACCCCCACACATTCATTCCCTCTCGTCTTTATAATGTTCCCTGTTTTGAAAGTGTGGTGACGCTGGGGCCCATATCTGCAGTGTGGAGGATGAATGTGGTGTATGGACAGTGCTTTTCCGCCTCTCGCTCAGCTCCTCCTCCATCTGGGTTTTGTGCGGATATGAAAAGGGGCAATAATTATTGGACACATAATCCAGAGCAGAATGGACGACCAAAACTCTGTGGATGGATGGGTGGGTGGGGGGTTCCCGGGGGACTGGGGTTGGGGTGGCGGACATTAGCGCACAGATTCCAAGCCCTCGTAGTTTAATTATCCGGCCCTGTGGAGGGATCTTGATTTTTAACGAGTTTTAAAATGCATTGTCTCCAGGCCTCCTAAAAGGGACGTAGTGTGTTGTGAGGGTGAAAAGGCCAGAAGGGTAGAGGCAGATTTGGTGAGCGGACAGAGCGGCCTGGGGGTGGTGTGTGTGTGTGTGTGTGTGTGTGTGTGTGTGTGTGTGTGTGTGTGTGTGTGTGTGTTGGATGGGAGGGGGTGGCTTGGATTTGGTGTTGGAGTTGAAGAGGGGGCTGTTCTGGAGGGAGGGGAGGATCTTTTTATTAACCCTAGAGTGACTAGCTAATGTGATTGAAGTGGAACCACCTGGTGGGTGACACTGCTCTGTCAGCTGCCGCTGAAGGCCTCGAATGGGGGAGGACCAGGTGCTGGACTCAGGCTAATTGTTGCCATGTAATAGTTTGCTTGACTGCACAGTACGGCTTGGGGCTAGGATTAAAAAAGCTGTTGCGAACACAGAAGTCCATTTTCTTTCTTTATAAAACCACCCCCATACATACTCACACAGAGACACATGCATAAATACACATGCACACAGACACACACACACACACACACAAACACACACACATAAACACAAGCACGCAACACAAGCAAGAAAGCGAGTTGAGTGGGTAAGACACAGAGAGGGAAGCCAATTGAAGAGATGTTTTTATGTTGTAGATGTTGTGTTTGCAGGTGCGTGAACAGGCTGTAATTGGGGGAGATTTTTCCCCTCCATCTGTCCCTGGTTTCCATAGCTGACAGAGGGGGCCAATCCGTCCAGACTGTCTTCAAGTGCTGGGAGGATCACCTTTGTGACAAGCCAAAAATAAATAAATAGAATAAAATAATAAAAAAAATCAACAGGAGTTTTGAGATAGCTTGTGTTTTATTCGTAACATACAGTTTTGTGATGAATTCATGGGATAAACAATGTCTGTGTGTATCTTCTAATGAGATTTGTAATTGAGAGGTGTTGCTGTTAGGGTTCATATGGAGGCCCATGTATTGTGCTGGTCTTTGTATGCCCCCAACAGCTTGCTATGTGACCTTCAGTGAAAGAGTTCACAAAGGATTGCAACAGCTAAAACACAGAGGGAGAGATTAAAACTTCAAAATAAAATCAATGTTTATAATAATATATATATAAACATAAACATATTTATTATAACCACCTTTTTATTGAGATTTATTTATTTATTTTTAGATTTATAGACTGACAGAAACCATGTATTTTGACTCAACATTTTTGAGACTCTTTCCCAGATTTTGGGCTGGGCTGGGCTGGTTTGTAAAACTCTTGTCGCCCATTTTTTTATGTCGTTAGGGTCAGATCTCAGAGCTCAGAGCCGTTGGGGGCTGGACTAGAGGAGGGGGTCGGAGTGCTGGGACTCTTCCCCATCACCCTCTGGGACCGCTGCTGCTGACGACAGTCCAGAAATGCCTCACAAAGCTGTCACCGCAACGGTCAAATCCCAGGAGACCCCCCTCCACTAATACTGAAGGGATTTGCCCACGCTGGCCCGCCCTGTAGCCGTCAATGCTAGCCATGCCGGGCAGCTCCGATGCCCTATTAGTGCACCTGGCAGCTCTTGGGGGGAGTGGACACAGGAGACCTCATCAAAGCGCTCCGTGCTGCGCGGCGCAAGCGAGCAAGTGAGTCATCCTCAAAAGCCGTGGCGGCGACGCCACTCATAATGTCCCCCTCTTAATGCGGCTGCTTGCCCGGGCCCTGTCTTTGCCTAATTGTCCGTCATTGTTGTTTTACACATCTGAGCCCTGTGATAGCAGTCAACAATTGAGCTGAGCGGTGGCTCTGGGTGGACAGAGGGGAATGCTTTGTCACTGGGAGTTTGGGGTTGGGTGGGGGGGGGGGGTTGGGGTGCACGTCTGTCTTTGACGGGCGCGCCAGCGCAGGCAGGGCCGGTGAGCAAGGCGCGGCCATCTGTGACCGTGAGGCCCGTTGCCTCCCCGACCGCGAGTCCCATATGGCAGGCGGGCCTCGGCGGGGTGTTCTCCCTCTTGTTGCTGTTTGTTGTTGTTATTTATTTACGAAAGCAGAGGGATCGTTTTGAACTGTGAGCTGAGCTGAGCGGCGGCAGGTGCCAGGAGTGGGGGAGTGGACGGTGGAGGGTGTGTGTGTGTGTGTGTGTGTGTGTGTGTGTGTGGGGTGCAGAGATGGCGCTGGCACGGACTGGCACCGGTGTCAACGGCTGTCGGAGCAGTGAGCCAGCGGAGCTCTGTTGTCAGGGAATGATGGGAAAAGAGGGGAGAGGGAATGTTGTGTGGCAAACCCAGGAGGACGTCCTCATCTCTGGGGCGGCTGACTCACTGTGACCCCTGGGAGTGACCCCCACAGCCCAGAGGTGTCAGCGTCATCCAGAAAGCACCATCATACCACATCTGTACTTCCCAGCTAAAGCATTACAGTAAACTCGGGTTTGACATGACAGTTAACATAAACTGAAATAATGAATAAGCACTCACTCACTGAATTTCACGATATTGGAAATCTTATCACTGACTGGTAGCCTAGAAATCTAGACGCGCCCCTAGTGGCATTTGCTGCCAGGGCTAGTAGCAACTCTCCGTTAGCTTGTGAGCTCCAGAAATCGAAACTTAATCAGGCATTGAAATCGTGTAGAGAGTCGTTTGGTGGGCTTAACATAATGATTGATGGCAGAGTTGCAACAGTTTGGCTTGAATTCCCTGCTACTTGAAAACAAATATCCTATTGCGTCCCCATTATGCGTGCAGAGGGAATTTGAAAGACAACTGATTATCCCACGGACTGAGCACTGCAAACGGTGAGTGCCCAGACCCTACATTTTAATGTGGCTCTGGCTCGCCAGGCTAACTGACTGGAGCAGCAGTAGTAGAGCGCTGAATGCATTCTGTCTGTACCTTGTGTGAAGGTCTGAATGAAATGTACCACCTTAATAACTTGCTGCTTGTCTGCTTGTGACATATGTCCTCTAATCACTCCAACAGTCATCATACCACCACAATCTCTCCTAAAGTAAAACAAAACATTTTCCGTGACATTGATAGAGTTGAAGCATTAGATGATGTGTTTGTGTGTGATCATGCATATATAATACCGGTATTCCCATGGTTGCTCCTGACAAGCTCTTGCCGACAGGGACAGCCTGGTGAGATCAGCCCTGAAGCCACTGATGACAAGGCCAGTCTAACCTGTATGCTTCTGAAATAACCGATTATTTCATTTAATCTGTTTTCATTTATTCATCGTCTTCTTGTATTTGTTCCCCCCTCCCCAAAGTTTTATTATTCCTCTTTATTTTGTCATTATTTATTCAGTTTAACCTAAATTTCCATTTGGACACTTCCATCGGAGGCACATATTTTAGGGAAATGCAAGTCTTTGAGGTTGTTCAAACCTCAATCTCTACATTCTTATTGTGCCATTTGTTATTTCTGTATGGAAATAAAAAACTAAAGCAGGTAAATAGAAGAGCACTTTATCTCAGCCTGAACAAGATGGCTGAAAGCACATGGTCCCATGCCTGTGCACTCATCCCCATGCCCAGCTGAGGGTGTGTGATGCTGGGTAATGGTGAGTGGGCCCAGGCAGGCGGGCGTGCGCCGTCTTGCATATTCACCACTGACTCACAGTTCTTGGAAGTTCAAAGGGAGGGGCGCGACTCCTGCGTCCCCCCAAAGGCTCAATTAGAGCGCCCCCACAGGTCCCCGCCGTGCTAATGAGATGACTGCTGCTGCTGCCAATGCTGCAGAGAGCATTTCAGCACTTCAGAGCCTCCGTCGAGGAGGAGGAGGAGGAGGAGGAGGAGGAGGAGGAATGAGCAGGAGATATGTGCACCACCAGAGTGCCTCTGTCCCTGCTCTCATCCTCAAGAGGGGTGAGGGAGGAGCGGTATGGCGGGTGATGAACTGCTGGTTACCATGAGGATGGGATAGTTCCTTGAATTCAAGATAGGTACTTTTCCTCTCATCACTTTAGACGGCTTGACTTTAAATCCTTTAAATCACTTTGACTGCTGTGGTCAGACGAGGATGGAAAACACATTTTGCTTTTATTATTATTACTATTATTATTATTATTATTATCTTTAATTAGCTCATGGTGTTGACAAGACGTGGTTTGCTAATGAGGCACCTTGTCCCCAGGTAGTTGCTGACACTATGCTGACTGCATTAAAGGAGGATGGGTGTACCGCTTAATCACCCTTGTCTGCTAGCCTTGCTCTTGAGGCATCGGTGAGCCACCGTCCTTCACTGCTGCAACAACGCAGTCCACCTCTCTCTCTCCCCATGTGGTCCGAGCAGTCATTATTTCTCCTCCACAACGCTGGCGGAGTGGCCAGATGTTGAATTTCCATTAAAACGGAACGTCGGGGGCGAGGGAGAGAGAGAGAAAGAGAGAGAGAGAGAGGGAGAGACACACATCCGTATCTATTACAGATGCATTTTAGCTCAGATGTACTTTAACACTGATGCTCACAAGCACAATTAGACGAGAGTATCAGCGCTCTCACAGTCGCCTGCAGGAATTAGGCCACATGGAGGTGAGGCTGATTCGGGGAAGAGAATGGGCTAATTTCGGCGAGGTAATCAGCCTCTGGTCGAGGGTAGCGGCAGTAATCTCATCCCCGCACCTCCAAAAAAGCGTATGAAAATGTAATCAGCCCACTTATTTGAGTAATGGGCCAAAAATTGGATTACCCTCTCACTCTGAGACGAAACTGTTTATGTGGCGGTGGCACTGCCCGGTGGTGATTGGCCGAGGCAGCTTTTTAGCACCTTATTAATACATGGGGGCTGATGAGGTTAATTGGGCTGCTTTCAGGATCCACGACTGCTTAACGACCTTTAGAGGATCAGAGTCCCCCCCCCCCCCCCCCCCCGCCTTGCTGGTCTCATCGGCCTCTTCTTCTCTGCACCACCATCCATCATTCTGCTTTCCTTTAAGAAAAACAGTTGCGGTTGCTCTGCATGATGCAGCTTTTGTGCCATTTGCCGGCACTCTGATGTGTAGCGTCTCCGCATTTGAGAGACAAATGCCCGGCTCTGGGGTGGGCAGGGTGGTGGTGGTGATGGGGGCGGATTGACTAGGCCCCTCTTGGGAAGGTCAGGATGAACAGTAAAGGTTAATTACCCAGACTCTGTGCGAGAGGCACTTGAGGGTTGGCCTCCACTGCCCCCATCCACCACTGCACTTCTCATCTGGAAACCTCAAGGGCACAGGCCCACAGCGAAAGCCCTTGTTGGGGGGTGGTGTGTGTGTGTGGGGGGTAAATCATTTCATGCCTTTCTGTGCCATCTATAGAAATGTTCTCTTGTCCTTTGACCTTGCCAGTTCTGGTTCTTTTTCTTTTTTGCTTTGCTGTCTTAGCAACTTCAGCAGTTACAAAAAAACCAATGAAATACCATTTTCATTCAGGTTATTAAAATTCTATTAGGAGTTTTTTTTATATACCACTCTGGTCCCCTCTCAAGCCCCTGCTTTGTGTTGGCTGCTGAGATTTCTCCACTGCTCTGTTTTGAAGTTCATCGTATGGCTGACATTTTCAATTATATTTGTCTGTCAGGTCATTGTCACTCCCTCATGAGACTAGAAAAGGACTGCAGTTACACACAAATAACTTATTTAACTCTATAGCTGTCCATCGAGAGCCATCGCCAAAAGAGGAGCCTTTGGGGCTTTCTATGCCCCCGAAATGCAGCTCTGCCAGGGACTCTGTAAAGAGAGAGTCTTTAGAGCGACTCACTCGTCTCACCCGTGCACACTGCCACCTTTTGCAACCCCACTTGTGTTATGTGTTCCAAGGTTGAGAAAAAAAAATCGAATGGAAAATAGAAGACAAACAAAACCGGTAACTATTGTGCCAAGTAATGACAGGCATCCAACCTGTACAGGCATAATTAAATGAACCACAATAATAGCAGACAATTACAGAAGCAAGAAAAATGTATTGTATGTTGCAGTGGTATGAGGGACTGAAATTGACTATCAAATAGAGGTAGGCTATTTGAACAGATGACACTGAGTAATCCACAATGATAACATAGGTTGATAGAAAAAAAAGTACATTGTAGTGCTATATAGGACTATAACTGTCAATAAATGGATGGAAGTATTTGAGGAGATGCCACTGAATAAATTGTTTGTTGTTTATATATTTTATGTTTTTTATTGTACACATTATCCAGTCATCATATTTGAGTTCTGGCTAACCTGGTGGTCCCTGTTTTATCAATCAATCACTCTTTAATTTAAGCAACAAATCAATCAGTCTACCAACCAGCCAACCCATCAATCAATCAATCAATCAATCAATCAATCAATCAGTCAATCAATCAATCAATCAAATAGCTATAACTAACCAATCAAACAATCCACCTCTCTACTTATACACTGCTCTATCATTCTATCCTTTCAACTATTCATCCATCCATCCATTCAATTGATTTCTCTTTGACAGTTATATCAGTCTCAGAAATCTCCCCAATGAGAGAGAAATGAACAACAGACAACAGACAGCAAATTAAATATCACAGTAACTTTGGTACATTTCTCAGATCAGAATTGAAATTCAAAATGGCTAGTTCAACCTCCACATCATCTAGTCACTTGTGCACATCATAAGATCAATTTCTCATTACTTTGAACAAACAACAGATACTTTACCAAATCCAAATCCTTGCAATCAACCCCAGTACAAACAGTGCTATAGTATACAGTAAAATGTGAATCACTAATCGTTTTTTTTTAATGCCAAATACAAAAAAAAATGCAGCCTTGTGCATGTACATGCTTGCCAAATAAACAGTTATATTCACAACATGGCTAAGGATTTTGACAAGCAGTGACACAGGAACGTTTCATTCTGATGCCATTGACATGTCGATTGGCATAAATGTTTGCTTTTGAGACATAAACTATACTCATGTTGAGTGAGTTATGTGCTTTTGCATGTACTGTGTGGTGCAGCTTGCACAAATTGTTTCGGGAAATGCACTTACTGTTGTGCAAACATGATGATTCGAGGAATGCACCAAAGAGACTGAGAAAAACGAATAAAGTATGATTGGAAAACAGTTACAGTAACTGCCAACAGAATCGCTCTGGCCAAAATTACATTACTTTGTTTGCAAAAGGCTCTAATGCTTACAAACATTTGGGTCAATGATGTGACATGCAGATTTTCATGCAGTCCATTACTTTTGTTTAAAATAACCTGTATAATTTGAACATGTTTTCTGTTTACCATAAAAACTATATATACTGTATTTTATGTTTTGTCATTTCAAACCCTCAAAATGTCAGGTGGCGCAATCGTCTGAGCAAATTAACAGTATTTGAATAGTATTAAATCTAGAATTTAAAAGGTAAAGAAATTAAAAATAAATATGGGGGCATACTTTTATGTTTAACACCTTTCAAATAAACAATGTTTACTAGTTTTGTACTAGTGGAGTGGGAGAAGGGAAGATGGGCAAGAGTGTGGTAACTGGTAAATGTGTATTAGGTGTGTGAGGTTGTCATGCAGACGCGCTAGGAGAGGAGGTATTCCTGGAAGATTTGTGTCTTCAAGAGTTTTTTGAAGATAGAGAGGGACACCCCTGCTCTGATGGAGCTTGGCAGATCGTTCCACCATCGGGGGACCACAGATGAAAAAGTTTGGATTGCCAAGGGTGTGGAGGCGGCAGTGCCAGATGACATTCCTTGGAGGAGCGCAGCGGCTGAGGTGGTAACATAAGCCTTTATGAGAGCCCTTAAGTAAGTGGGTGCAGATCCAGCAATCACTTTTTGTATGCAAGAATTAATGACTTGATGCAGGCGGCTAAGGGAAGCCAGTGGAGCTCAATAAACAGCAGGGTAACATTTGGTTGATGTGTAGCGGTTTTACCGCACAAGCTGGAAGGCCGGAGGAGGGCGTTGCAGTAGTCAAGGCGTGATATAACCATGGTCTGTACTAGGAGCTGAGTGGCGTGTCGGGTTAGGTATGGTCTGATTGTCCTTATACTGAATAGTCTGAAGTGACATGACTGGGCAACAGAGGCAACATGGTCAGAGAAGGTGGTCATCAATCATGACACCTAAGTTTCTTGCCATCTTATGTGCAAGAGAGAGTGTATCAGTTTTAATGTTGATGTTGTGATGTATGGTTTGTATGGCTGGGAAGACCAATAGTTCAAAGTTGTGTATCATCTGCGTAGCAGTGATATGAGAAGCCATGAGAGTGGATGATTGGGCCCAATGAGGTAATGTACACAGCAAAAAGAAGGGACCCCAGCACTGAGCCTTGGGGCACCCCTGTGGCAAGGCAATGAGATGCAGACTTGTGTCCTAGCCATGACACATTGAACAAACAAACACATTGAGGTAGAATTCAAACTACTCAAACTGCTTTGCCTGAAATGCCCATGTTTGAGAGTATGGGAAGTAGGATACTGACTGTGTCAAAAGCTGACAGGTCAAACCAGATTAGAACTGAGTAGGAGTAGCTGCTCTGGCAGATTTTAATGCTTCAGCCGGTTTTGGTGGAGTGGTTAGGATCAAGGAGGTCATTCTGTGATTTGTTTGAAGACTGCCCTTTCTATAGCCTTAGACAGAAAAGGTAGGAGTGAGACCGGGCGATAGTTCTCCTCCTGGGTGGGAGCAAGAGAAGGCAGCGGAGATACATGAGCCAGTTTGAATGCAGTTAGAAATGTATAAGAAGCCAGTGAAGTGTTAATTACATGTATAATTGCTAGTGTGATGGTGGGAGCTATGTCTTGGAGTAGGTTGTCAGTGAAGAAAGAACCAAATATGTCAGCTGTGAGGTTGGTAACTTGTGGAGTATTGAGTAGAGTTTTGAATGTGGAAAAGAGTTTTCGGTTGTCAGGGGTGCTGTACTGTAGATCTTATCATTGTAAAAAGCAGAGGTGTAAAGTCTGGCTTCAGAAAGTAAAAGTCTTACTGTGTATTTGTTGTACCTGAGCACAGGTGATTTCCCTAATTAGCTCATCTAGCTGTCTGAGGAGTTGTGCCAATTAGAATCAGCAGGTTTAGTGAATGGTTGGAGCAAATATGTGGCAGGACTTTTACTTTCTAAAGCCAGACTTTTACACCTCTTGTAAAAAACCGTCTTTGCAGCAGTGATCCTGAATGAGAAGGAGGGCAGACTGCAACAGTGCTGCTGGATAAGGAGGAGGACAGACTCTAATCTAATGACCAAATTCAGCCAATAAAAATGTCCAATCCAAAATAAAAGTAGTAGCTAGAGAAGTGCAAAGTAGTTTGTTTATATTTGAGTTTGATTGAATTTTGTAGTTGTCACAAACATTTTACATGAATTTCAGTAAGGGTAAGGTACAGTATCAAATTAAAGTACCATTGAATACCGACAACGAACGCCAGGAACAGGTATCAATATGCTTGTCTATGAATCTTGTCAGGTGGTGGAACCAGGTAAAATACTCATGTATCAAGAAAGAACCAAGAAATAGTAAATTAAAGAAATATAAAAACGAATTTATCCCAGCTGCAATTAAGATGCTAAACAGTAACAAATGACTGTATTATTATTAGTATTATGCAATTTACTTATTGGGCTTAGCCTACTGTAGCCCTGATTGCTGTTGGTCTACACTTTTACCCCTGTGTTGTGCACATTCTGCTGAACTGCAGCTATTTTTGTTGTGAATGATGCAGTGAAGCATGTTTGTATGATCTACTTCAGTGTATATTTTAAGTGGTATGTTGCAAGTTTGCGTACACTTTATCTTATCTTATCTTAACACATTTTTAACCATTTGTTCACTTTAACCTGCATTTGGCATTCTGAATCACCTACCTGAGGGTAGCAACGCTATTTACTGATTCAGTATCTGGGTAGGATCATCTAGAATTGTATGTGCCTCCCTGAGCACTGATTTTTCATACAGTGACTGTAGGTACACCGTAACACTGTTCTTGGTGCCCTACAATTTTCAAAACTGTATTGACCAGACGCCCTAACTTGGAATTTAACTGAACTGAAAGATTACCATACATAAGGTTTGCATACTATTGCATCACACTCTCTAAAATCATTTGGAAAAACAAAAACAGGAGTTTGCTGTTGACACAATACAGTCTAATCCTTCTTAAGTTGTACAGGAATGAGTGCAGGATAAGGTTCACAGATTGATCTTGGGTCAGATATAATTTCTTCTGTTTTGTTGACATTAACAACCAAATGGTGAGCATTACACAAGTCTACAAACTGTTTAATTTCAGAATGGTAGGATGCTGTGTCTTGGTCCCTGTGTAATAAGCCAAGAATGGCAGTGTCATCAGAAAAGGTAACAATGTAATTTTGTGGGTGTTTACTCACACATTCATTGGTGTAAATAGTGAAAAGGACAGGGGAGTTCACACACCCCTGTGGGGTCTGAGCCTGCCTCATGTACTGTATTGTGTCCTATTAGTTAGAAAAGAATAATACCACTTAACAATAAAAGAGCTTACACCCATCTTTTTAGTGTCTGCAGTAAAATAAATGGCTGAATTGTGTTAAACGCTGAACTAAAATCTATAAGAAAAAAAGTAAACGTTTGTAGGCCTTAGTGTCCTCAAGGTGTTTTAGGACTAGGTGGGTGATGCTACTTATAGCGTCATCTGTACTCCTACCCTGTTTATAGGCAAACTGTCAGGGGTCTAACGCCCCCATTTACCTCAGTTTTTTAACAGACACCATATATTTCTCAAAACATTTAATTACAATGGATGTCAATGCTACAGGCCTAAAAGCATTCTTCTCTTTGGGACAGGGCTTCTTGGGGACTGGAGTGATAACAGTCTTTTTCCATAGGGCTGGGACAGTGTGAGAGTCAAACGATGCTGAAAGATAGGGCACCAGGCTGGGACAAGCTCCTCCACATATGTTTTTAGCAGGCGGGCAGAGATCCCATCTGGCCCCTACTACACTGCTGCTGGAGTAGTTGCTGTATCATTAACCAGTCCATCTCATGCCCTATGCTCATATCTGTGCTCAGGAAGTTTAGGACACTAATGCATTCTTTGGTAAAATCCTGAGTTTGAAATCTAAGGTAAAAGTAATTTAGTTCATTGGCTTTCATTTGATCATCTGTAGCTTAGCTATGTGTACCTCATGCTTGTTACCATGTTTGCAATGGCCTTCATTGAGTCCCAGAGTTTTTTCGAACTCATGGTGGTAAAGTGGCTCTCAACTACGTCCTTTTGCTGTCTCCTGGCTTTATTCACAGTTGGTTTAGTAACAGTTCCTTTTGTACCACTTTTAGCTAAGCTCTATCTTTATTTCTAAAAGCTGCCTTTTTCGGTTGATGCAATCTTTTATGTCCTTGGTTACAGTCTGTGTCATGACAAAAACATTTAAGTCTGTGCACAGGAAGCATCCTTTTAGTGTTTCTAGTGTTGTACCTAATTATTCTGTTTAACAATATACTTTTTAAAATTGTACCTAATTAAATTGTACCTAATTATTCTGTTTAACAATATACTTTTTTAAATTGTAAAGTATTTATTCACATTTTAAATGTAAAGATGGATAAAGTTGGAAAACCAAAATACCCAACCCCTACAATAAAGTATTCATAAGATACTTTTAATAACACTTGTGTGTCTAGTTGTCATAATCCGTCTAGCATATATAAATATATGTGACCTGACAGACAGGAACGTCAGAATGTATAGAAAGTTGTACAGTGGTGCACAGCTCTGACCAAGGGGTGTTTTACTGTATATTGGTCATTTTCCATTTACACAATGCTGTAAAAGTCTTTGTTTTGTATCCACTGTCTTGCACTCAACCCCCTCCACACACAATAATGTGTAACTTTGTAGTTTTGAAATAGAAAATAGAGCTATTGCACAAAACAATTTGCACATTGTTCATTAGGAAATACAGAGTAAAAACAGAGCAAACGGTCAGATTGACAACAAGACAAAACAGTTTGACTACCTTGACATAAACAATGGCATCATGGCATTTTGATTGCACTGACCATTTCATTTGCATAAATATTTACTAAAGCATTGCTATTTGTTCTAGATGGGGAGGAACTGCTGCAATGATGTGCACCAGTGATAAGATGATATGGAGTTTGAGAATTACAATTCTGATCTGAGAAATGTGGCAAAGCAACTGAGAAAAACTGTCATTAGTGCAAAGTCTGTGTCATTTGTTGAAACTTTACATATGTTATAGCATGTGTAAAAAAGGCAAACAAGCATATCACAGCATGAACTGTATTCTTTCCCCCTATCAAGATGTACCTGTCATTGACATGTAAGACCTAAAATACTGTAAGCACTTAGACCAGACAAAGTTAGACATTCAAGTACAGCTTAGGCTACTTGTCTATTTGTATTGACATAGACCTACAGTAAGCACCTGGACTAGTCAGCTTTTGTATTGCCTCTTCACAAAATGACCGATAGGCTACAAAACAGTACAGCCTCTTTGATCCATGCTTGCAAATAGCAACACAGAGGTGGTATCGTTTATGGATAAGGAGTGATTGCTGATTGAAGAATTGTGCAAAGAAGTTTCACTCACAGACATTAGAGATTCATGATTATGCAAGTAATATCTGATAGCTGCATAGATTTCTCCCATTTGTTGAGTTGGATTTAAAAAGCTTGTTGTCCTCCATGGCTTAGGTCTGAGAGAACTAATAAAATCTGAGGTGATAACCATGAACTTGATAGCACTCTAGGGGTCTCCACCCACAACTCATTTCAAAAGCTAACAGTTTTATTTCAGTTAATCCAATAGAGTTTGAAGAGTCTTTCTATGAGAGCTATGTTAAATGTTTTGAAAAAGGGTGTGAAGATGTGGAACCAATGAAAAAGTGTAAACACATTTGCAAGAGATGACGTCTGCTGTGCGAAGAAGGTGAAGATGAAGATCAAGTGAATCCCAGTTTCATTAAGTGCATCTTAGCAATGGAGAAAAAAGTAAACAAATCGTTGTTCTGCTCCTGAACTGACAAATTATCATAGGCCTACAAAAATTAAGAGGTTATCTGGTCAAACAACAGCACGAAGATTCCTCTTAATTGCTTAATCTAAATACATGACAGAATGACTCTCAAAGAGGTGAACTCTAGCATGTTTTTTTATCTTCAGAAAAGAGTATGTTCATTCACACACAAAATACCAGAGCACTCAAGAGATGACCCCTTGTTACGACATGCCCCCTGTTGCCATGACAGCAAAACCCAGTATGCTTTTTGCTTACCCCATTGCAACATTTTATTATGGCATAAAATCCCTCACCACCAGCACTGCCCATGAAAGAGAGTGCCCACCATAACTACTGTAAGTAAGTTCAGCCATCACTAAGCAACCAAATGAAATTTTCATTTGGGCTTTTCCATTTTTTATTAATCGTACATATAGGCCTAGCACCTTTATGGTTAAGCTTTTCAACAAAGTGAATAGTAGTTTTCTTCAGTTCATTGAAACCCTTTAAATTTGAAATAGAAATGTTGGTTCTATAAATGAGCCTACAACTGACTGTGTGCACAATGGAAAGCATCAAGGCTATTGCTAGGCCTATTTCTAGTTATTTAATTTGCATTACCTTTTAAAGTGTTCATTCTTGTATATGCACATTTTTATATCACAAAATGAACATATGGTAAACAAAAACATCTTGCACATCAAATAAGTAGTTAAGACACACATGAGCGTTTCTAAATCTTGAAAGGGTTACACTTTACCTGACAGTATCGACATAAGAATGACATGACACTGTCATGAACATGTCATAAACAAGTCATAAACGTTTATGACATAACGATTCTGTTAATAAGTGACATTCGGTTTTTGTCATAACAAGTTAGGGTTAGGATTAGGGTTAGGTTTAAGGTTAGGGTTAGGGATAGAGTTAGGGTTAGTGTTAGGATTAGGATTAGGGTTATGATTCATGTGTAATGACAGTGTCGATACTGTCAAGTAAAGTGTTATTATTATTATTATTATCATTATTATTATTATTATTATTATTATTATTATTATTATTATTATTACAGGACAATTAAACAGACTGTATGTCTAATTGTGTAAAATGGACAAAAGCACTCAGGACAGTGAGGACATGTGTGTATGCTGAGACAGCTCATGCTCGGGGTCGCCTGGCTCAGGTGCTGCGGGCTTCGCCCATGAATCAGCCCCCTTTCACCGATTGGTCACGCTTGCCTCGGGTGCCTGAGGTAGCACGTGCCAGCTTGGCGTGGCCGAGCCTGTTTGTCAAACAGCTTCTTAGTGTCCACACCCCTCGCCCCTCTCCTGTCCCGGCCCACCAGCCTGCTGCTGCCGCCCCTCACGGCCAGCCCTGGCAGACCAGAATAGCCGCTGAACAGCGCTGAGAGGCGTCCAGGGTCTCCTCAGGACCAACAGAAATGAGAGCAGGGACTACAGAGGTGTGCAGGCCTATTATTTCAGCATTGTGTGTGTGTGTGTGTGTGTGTGTGTGTGTGTGTGTGTGTGTGTTGTGTTTGTGTTTGTGTGTGTTGAGGAGGGGGTCTTTCTTGCTGCTTTACTATCATCAGGAGTTCAAGCTGAATGAAACAGGCAGGTGTAAAATATGTACAGGCTTTATGCTCAAACACACACACACACACACACTGCACATTAGGCAGGCTCCTGTCACTCAGCGCAGTCCCCCTGTGTGAGTTTAATGGTGTTCTGAAGTGTTTAACCTCCAGCCACAGAGGACAGGGTCAGCGCAGCGCCACATTTCCATGGTTAGGAGGAGGCAAATGGAACCAATAAGCCCCTATCCACATCAGTCTGGAGGGCTGGACAACCCTGCTCCCAATATTTCACGCTAGCATTGCTTCCTGTAATGCGAGAGTTATATGCACAATGGAATGAAGGAAGAATATGTATGGCCTAGAAACAATAGTGGAGGTACAGTATGGAGGTAGAGATGAATTTAATTATAAATCATTTTAAAGCCACTGAGTGGGTGATGAGTAATAACAGAAATGTAACCTTTCTTTCTTTCTTTTTTTCTAACTTTCTTTCTTCCTTTCTTTCTTTCTTTCTTTCTTTCTTTCTTTCTATTACTTTCCCCATTTCACTTTCATTCATTCACTCGTTTCTTCTCTTTCCATTACTTTTCCAGCTTTTCATCTCTTTTATCCACTTGTCCTTTCTTCCTTTCTTCCATTCTTTCTTTCCTTCTCTCCTGTCCCCCTCTCTCTGTTAATGCTGATGGCGAGAGGCTCCGTGGCTGAGCGGCTTTAGATGAATGACTGGGCTCTTTATAATACGGCCGGGCTTAGGGTAGTGGAGGGGAGAGGAGGCTTGCTGTGCACCGCAAGCAGTGAACGGGCAGCTGAAACTAAATTACAGAACTGTTCTCTCTCATGCGCTAGCAAGTATCATGATCTAATGCACACATGCACACACATGCATGCGTGCATGCACACACACACACGAGAGAGAACACACACACACACACAAATGGCAACATAGCTAAACTAGTTAATAGTATTAATCTGTTGAAAAACAGCACATGTGAATTGTGAATTCTTTGTGACATTTGGCTGAACTGGTGCCGTCTCAGCTATGGCACCATGTGCCCAGCTGGTGTGTGTGTGTGTGTGCCAGCCTACTCTGTCTTTGTCTAGTCCCTGGTTCTGAAGAGTGGTGCTTTTAAGTGGAACTGTTCCTCTGTCACCTCAATCAGCAGTGCCAAATGGTCCTGCGCTGATGGAGGTCCGAACGCATCGTTTTTTTCCCCCACTGAAACACTGAACATGAAGCATGCAGGGAACTTTTTGCTTCATTTACTTTTTGCTTCATTTATGTTATTTTCGGGGGTTTTCCAGAGTGCGGATATCAATGTCTAAGAGTATGTGTGAGAATATGAATGTGCTTGTGTACTACATTGGATTAGATTGTATGCCTTTTTGTATGTGAGCGTCTGACTTTTGGTGAATATTTTGAGTTTATCCTTTATATACAAATTTGTATTGTATGGTGCTAATGTATCGTGTGTGTGTGTGTATTTATGTTTATGTGTGTGTGTGTGTGTGTGTGTGTGTGTTTGTGTGTGTGTGTGTTTGTGTGTGTCTTCATTTATGTTACAGAAATTTACTTGAATGTGTTTGTATTACTTGTGTGTCTTTTCGCATGCTAATTTGTATGTTGTTGTGTATGTGTATGTGTGTATGTGTGTGTGCATGTGCACAAGCGAGCGGATGCTTGAAGAGATTCTGCTGAGCATCACAGAGCGCAGGCCAGATAAGCAGACTGGCAGCATCAGAGGGGAGCCAGCGGCATTTGCATAATTATGCCCCTGCTTCCTGGAGCGGCATTGAGAAACCCTGTGCCGACCTCTATCGACCTTTCATGAACCCGAATACTGAGCAGCACTGGGACACACAGGACAGAGAAAAGGAACAGACCTGTAATTACTAGAAGTGTGTGTGTGTGTGTGTGTAGTGTGTAGTGTCTGTGTGTGTGTGTGTGTGAGCAATAGATGTCTTTGGTGTTTGTGTAAGCATGTATGCTATATTATCTTTACGAAATGAAAAAGCCTAAAGTCCCTCCATAGACAGTTTGTCTTTAACTGAACTGCATGTATGTTGATGATGTGTATCTATATGTCATGTGCGTGGATGTGTTAGCGTGTGTATTTGGTAAAGACGTAGCCGTACGTGCTCCCATGGCCCACGCAACACAGAGTTCCACCACTGCAGCACAAGGCTTAGCTCTTGGCTAGTGTAAAGCAAAACATAAACATTTCTCTTCATTGTCTCTAAATGGGGGATTTGTTTCATGTTCCCTTCGCGCTGTCCAGAGGGCTGCAGCCGCTCTATAATCAGCCTCTAATGCGAGAGGCCTCTTCTCTCATTGGAAATTCATTCTCAACAGCTTGTTATTATCCAGGCCTCTGAATCTCTGAATAGATTTACAAGCATTAAGAGCGGCCATTGTAGGGGACATGTGTGGAGGAGGTCCTGGGGCTTTTGTCTGGGCCCCAGTTTGGAATCAGCTGTCCTCCCTGTGAAGGGGGAGGAAAAAAGCCGTCTGGTTTGGGACTAGAGAAATATGTCACAGGTTTTTCAGGAATCACACACAATGGACGTGTGCCAGACTTGGCCCCTGTCACTCACTCCAAAACAAGCAGTTAACACACACACACACATACACACACAGACACAGACATACAGAGATAAACATGACATACACATGCAACAACAAACAAACACACAAGTGGGAATGTCTGTGAACCATTCAGATGCTGGTGACATTCCGAGGCTTTTTGCAGTTATTTTTTGTTCAGGCTTTTCTGGTTTGTGCCACTGCACATTAGTATCCAGCATAAGACAGTAACATGATGTTGATGATGTAACAGATGATGTTTTCATTTTTATTTTTTATGTATTTAAATGATTCTTTAGATTTATAAGAAAGGACCTTCACACCAAGATATAAATAATAAAGCACAGCAGCAAAAGGCCTGGTCTCAGCTTCTGATGCTATGGCTCCTGAGATTGTCATCTTACCGGGTAAGTCCTCTAAGTAGTTTGGTTATTTTGTCAGCAATTTGTATGTGCAAGTCATGCACATATCCAATGTGCATGTATGTGTACATAAATCCATGTTACCTGTGCATGCACATGTGTGTGTGTGTGTGTGTGTGTGTGTGTGTGTTTTAGTATACGTGTGTTTGTGCACACACACACACACACACACACACACACACACACACACACACACATCTGCTTTTACCCTGTAGCAAATCTTTTCCTGTTGACTTTTTCCCCCCTGTGCGCGTGTCCCTGACAGCAGCACCTGCCGTACTGGAAAATGCCTTAAGGTTTGTTTGACTTGCCAGGGGCTGCGGAGGGCAGTGAGGGGAGGGGCGAGCAAGTGAGGGAGAGAGAGAAAGCGAGCGGAGAGAAAGAGAGTGTTTACTTTCCTCTCCCTCCTTTTGTCTCGCGCCGAGGCAGATAAGAGGAGGCACGCGCGGGGCAGCACTCGTCTGTCAGGCCAGCTGAAAGAGTGCCTGTTCACTTCTTTCACTTCTTTTATTTCCCCCCCCTTTCTTTTCAGGGAGGAGGGGGTAAACAGCAGACGGGGCGGGCAGACAAAAGCGAAGGAGAGGAAACCTGGAGATGCGTGGGTGGTGGTGGTGTGTGTGTGTGTGTGTGTGTGTGTGTGTGTGTGTGTTTGTGTGTGTGGGGGGTGGGTGGACGGAACGCAACACACAGGGCAGGTGTGCTCATGTTTGGCCTCGCTGATTTATGTGCTCCCCCTGTCCAACGCAGAGGTGCTTACTTTTCAATCCATTCCTGGCCTGTGGTCCAGATAAAAAGGGACAGCAGTGGAAACACAATCGTGGTGTTTGCAAACCGCAAATAAGTGTCAGCAGATGCACGCGAGACTAAAGATACCTACTGGCATTCTGTCTGCGTCGCACACCTACCAATCATTGCAATCTCTCGGTCCTTGTGACAGTGGCTAATCATGATGGATACTAGATGCAAACGGGGCTTTAATGACAAAATCTGGTAACTGGCAGAGGCCTGCGGTGGCGGTGGTGGTGGGCCCATCCATGCGAGCCGAGTTCTGGCCAGGCCTACACCAGACCAGCGCCGGTCACTGGGCCAGACCGCCAAGGCCAGACCTCAGTGGGCACGGGGCTGATTGGAGTGGCCAGACGTGCGGTCAGGCTGGTGGTGGTCCGGTGGTGTGTGTGGTCAGTAAGTCAGTGAGGATGGGCGCTTCGCTGTGGTCTGCTGCACGTGGCCAGCGCGGGGCAGTGGGGCGGGCGGGCCGGGCGGGCAGGAGGGGGGTGGAGGGTGCGCTGCTGGACCCAGGTCCAGGGCTGGGCGCCACTCAGCTGTGCTGGAGCTGGAGGGGGAGCTGGATGGAGAGTGACCACAGATGCCCTCCATGTCCAATTAAACAATGCCACATGCACACCCAGATAGAGACACATACACCCACACACACACACACACACACACACAATCACAGCCGTGGATGCGCACATACACACACATGGCATCTAAACACACACATACATGCAAGACATATATATATGCTTATGTTTGTGCACACAGAAACACATCTAAAAATAATTTCACACACACACACACAAGCAAACATGTGGTAGCAGTGTTCTAGATAGTATACTCCTATGCAGAACTGTGGAAAGAGATACTACAATTGTTCTGTACACCTCCTGATGACCACCTACATGAAGGCAAATACATGATTTCATTATAATTACTTTTTATTATCATCTAGTTATCTTTTTCCTCTGACTCTGCCTCTGTCTACATGTGCCTGTGTGTGTGTGTCTGGTCTGGGCCCCTGCTTGCAGTACAGTAAGGTGAGGCAGCGACAGCGCTGTTTGTGTTTGAGGGTCTTTATCTGCTTCTCTTATGGCCTCTCGCTCTGCAGCTGCCACCCACCTGTCACTCACATAGGGAGTGGCATAGGGGGCGGGGCTAGTGTGTGTTAGTTTCAGTGTGTGTGTGTGTGTGTGTGTGTGTGTGTGTTGGTATATCAGAGTTTCTCTATTTGTGTGTATAGATAGATCAGGGGAAAAAGGTGAAGTGATGGAATGTTTTCAGTAAGTTAGACGACTAGCACGTTCTGGGGAACCACCTTGGTAAACCACCAGCATTGTGGACGCTGACAGGGAAATGTTGACCACACCCAATCCTTTTGATGGGGCTTTTTTCCCCCCCTCTATTTCTCTTCTCCCGCCTACATTAAAACCCACAGTAGTATGTTTTCTTCATATCAGTTGATTATTCTCTTTCACACCACAACCAAATGTCACAGGGGGTGACTACTCACACACACACACACACACACACACACACACAAAAACTGTGAGTGCCACCAATCCATCCAACTGACGCAATATCCATTCACCATCTGCTATTTCTTCATGCATGTTTTGATAATAGGGCTTTCAGAGGTTGGAAAATGACAGTTGGCTTAGTCAGTACATGTCCATGCTATACACAGCGCTGTTGTATCCCGCAGGACGCTCTCTCTCTCTCGCAGCTAACATAGCAGTACTTTACTGGCGGCAGACCCTTGGGTTTTTCCATTCAGGGGAACTGGTTGCCATGGCGAGGGGCAGGTGTAACCCAGGTGTGCAGAGGTCCCTGAGCAGCACCTTTCTACTTATAGTGCATCTGAGGGTTACAGATAAAAGCTCTGTCCAAGAGTGGCCAGGACAGACTCGACCTCCAAGGCTATTTGTCCCCCAAAATGTTCTCTTTTATGGCCACGGCCAAAGTGCATGCTTCATTATATATGTATACGGTGAACATCACAGTATCAGATGGACAAGGACTTCACATGCTCAATAAATATGCAAGATTCCAAAACTTTCCTATTACCTTCCTATAACCTTCCTGTTATTTTCATGTAGATCAATCTAATCAAACACACACACACACACACACACACACACACATGCTTGTATACACATAGGCACACACAAGCATGCACGTGAACAAAAACACACACACACACACACACACACACACACATAAACACACAAATATGCGCACGCATGCACATAACCACTCGTGTGAACACGCACACACACCTGTTGTGTTTCTGGTCTGCGAGATGCAGAGAGATGACGATATTTCCTTTAATATGATAATAACACTGAACAGGCTTATTGCCTGTATTATTCCCTTGAGACTTGGGTCAGTAAGTTCAAAACACCAGAGGATCTTACACAAAGTAATACTGCTTCACTCAGGGAATGTATTCAGACACACAGCCAAGCAAATTCCATACTGTTCCCATGTTTTCACACAGATGTAACTTGTGCCTCTCTGCAGCATTGCCAGAGAAAGTATGGTTTCAATCACAAGCACTCAGTCAAGCACTGTGCACTCAGTCATGACTTGACTGTAATTTGTACTTGTTAGTTGTAAAGAACTCCTTTAAGGTCACTAGGTTTTTTGATCTGATCTGTATGAAAAGTGGAGCCATTAATGGGATGTTGGAGAAGCACTAATTGAGTGACCGAGAGTGAGCTGTTATCATGGGCAAAATTTGTTTATATGATATTTGTTGCTAGAAGTCTCTATATAGATGAGAGAAAAACATCTTAAACACAATATTAGTTCAACAAAATAATAACAACTGCTTATTAAACCACAGTGTTGTTGTTTATTTTTTATTATTTGGACACATAGCAAATACTGCAGACACATAGAAGCATGTTAAGAGCTAATGATTACAAAATAAGCTGCCGGTAAACAATGATTGTACCTAAAGGCAATGGGTGTTACAAGGTCATGTCTTGGATTGCAAGCTAGTACACTTCAACTTAATTGAAAGCATCTAAGCAAACTTAGACGACAAGTTTGACAGAGACAACATTTGGCTATGTCAATGAAAACAAAGTCAACACGACTCACAAATTACTCTCACGAAACAATAAATATTTTCAATAAATAAATACATAAATAAATAAAAATAAATGTAAAGGTAAATGTATTGCAATTATATAAAAATAATAAATGTAGGCTACGATTTGTGACAAACGCATTGATGATAAATAAGACGTCCAAACAATCACTTGACAGGATACATGATTAAGGCAATTGTACAGCAGAAGATAATGTAGAGAACTCTATTTCAAGGCATTTGTGGCTACACTAAAAGGCCCAGGGAATATTTCCGGAATGTAAAATGTTTTTTTTTTGTCTGGAAAAGCTAAATTCCAATGTCCACAGATTCACAAGCTATGTTAAAGCTAGTAAAGTGATAAGTACATTTACGGCCTGTGAATTAAAAAGGCATTTTTCTCACGACATCACAGCTAGGATATCCCTCTCTTAGGTCTAGAAGCTAATGCGTAATCGCAAATGTGCAGAGATCCTAGAAAAATAATTTAACAGTCTAGTTTTACTCTCCAGATAAACTAAGTTACGTCAGAAAATATAGCATTCAAGTTCATTGGAGGATTTTAACATCCTGTTGCTGTTTAAAGAGTCACCTTGCGCTGTGAAACTCGTGACGTCGGTTCCATGAGAAGGCACTGTTTTGAGTAGTAATTTAGCAGGCTGGGCGCACAGGCATCTGTAACAGGATGACTTGGCGATTTTCCGACGGGTGACATTTGTTGATGTGTCGCGTTAGTCCCGGGGAGCTGTAGAACATCGCAGGGCAGTATTTGCAGGGGTACACCTGTGAGGAGTGCTGGAGGCGAACGTGCCTCTCTTGACTCACTCTGCTGGGAAAGTTCTCGCCACAAACCGGGCACAAGTGACACTCAGAAGAACTGAGATTCAGCGGTACTTGGTTTTGTGCCTGATCTAAAGCGAACGGTGTCTTCGCTTTGCCCTCGCTCTGGGCTGTCAGGCCAGCATCTTGGCTTTGGGAGGCGTGATGAGACAAAATGTGCTTCCTCAAATAAGCTTGACGTTTGAACTTTTTCCCGCAGTGGTGACAATCGTATAGCCCATCTTCAGATCCCGACTCTGACAGCCCGGGGCTGGGTGTGTCTCTGTCACTCGCAAGCTCCGCGCGCACGGTATCCTTGGCAATCTCGGTCGACGCACCCTTGTCCCCGGCGGGCATTTTGGTGACCTCCGATTTGGGGTTTTGGTTTCCAGAAACCATCGTTGCATTTTGAGGTTTCGGCTTGTGCCAGCGTCTGTGGGACGCCAGGTTAGCGGGGCAGCTGAAGACCTTGTCACACTCCGGACACCTGTACTCGACTCTGACGATGCGCGAGCACTTGTGCTGGGCTAAAGCGAACGGGTCGACGTATGCCTCTCGGCATAACTGACAGACAAACTCTCCGAGAGGCTTATCGCCCGCGGAAGGTGGCTGTGTGGGTTTCTGGTCGACCAGTGCCTCCTTTATTTTCAATCCGAGCACTGGTGAAGTTGTGACCTCATCCTCAAATTGCAGTTTCCTGATCGCTTTGGGTTTTTTAGGCGCTGGCCTGCTCTTGCGCTCGGTGTTGTCGGATGAAGGTCTTTTTGTTGTGTTGGTTGTAGCAGTTGTTGTTGGGACGCTGTTAGTGGTGCCGCTCCGGTTGCTGTTGCTGGTTCCGATTTTTAGGTCCACTGGTGCGAACAGGAGGTGATCTAAACTGTTGAGAGCCGCAGGTGTCGGGAATGACTCCGCGGAGACCGGTGAACCGAGGTTGAAGCGTCTCTCAAAATATGCCCGCTCATGTTCCTTGCTGACGGGCCGGGTGGGGCTGTATAATGCCTGGTACACTGCCTCCGGATTTCCGAACTGAACTGGTTTAGCATCCTGTCTGGATGTGTCCCGGGCGGGCTCACTATTTGGTGATGATGTTGCAGCACGAGGAGGGCTGGATGCGATCGTGCCGGATGTCAGAGCATTCGCCTGTGTCGGCAGGACCGGGAACTGTCCCTGTTCCTCCTCATCAGAGCGAACTCTGTAGGAAACAGGTGTTGCTTTCTTGTTCCTTTTCACTAAAAATCCTCGGGGCATCTTGGTGGTGAAGCAGAAGGCACTGTAGAAAAGGGGGATGCGAGAGACGAATGGTGTCAAAACAAAATCCCGAGTCTAGTGGATTGCAGACACCGATGATATTTCGGTTTTCTGTGGTCTCTCCGCGTCTCGCCGCTCTCCTCATGAAATGCTTTTCATCAGTAAGGCATAGCAGCACTCTTTTTAAGGAGAAATGATGACATTGTTCTCGCCCCTTGTTGCCACAACCTCAGCCAATCAGATGGAACTAAGATCCCTATGGATTTGTGAGTGGGAGGGTAGGAAGGCTTGGTGTCGGGTGAAAATGTAGGAGGATTTGCAGATTGCTAAGCAGATGTACCTGAGGTTTATTATATTACAATGCGCTCCGCGCCCCTTCCTTCCCGACAAGGGCACACGCCGGGACCCACCTCTTTTTACGGTCTGATGGGTTTCTATACAAATGCACACGTGCCTCGGCTTTGTGCGTCTCCTTTGGGGGGCTCTGATCTGTCCGTCACTACCAGACCATCAGAATCCCAAATTAAAAAGGGGAGGGGTTGCCCATCAACGGAAAATGACAACAAAGCAGTGCATCGTGTGGACAACAGCGTTCAAGAGTGCTTGCAATTCTATCGTCTGTTCTCTTAAAGCAAATAACTGACAGAAAAAACATGGGAGATAAATTACACATCCACAACAGATAAATACCAAAACAGATAAATTGTCTATATATTTTTTTTGTTTTGCATTTGAGCAAAGCGCCGACGGCGACATGTGTTTGATACGACAGTTGAATTCCGGACATATGAATCAGTCATCTTACGCATACATAATTAATAAAAGAGGGGGTCCCCTGCTTTGCATCACAAAAGCCACGCTTGTGCAGTCTGCACCCCGTATGCGGCTGAAAAGGAAATTGCACGGTAAAATAGGTTTCACAAGCAATCTGGCCAAGAGAGAGAGAGAGAGAAGCGTGAGGCGTAATCAGTTGGACAAAGATCTTCAAATGGGGCAAAGAACGATTACTGCTGGGTTATAAATGCACTGTCTCTCGGCCAAATCACTCTCTACCTAAAATCCACACGTCTAAGAAGTGATTATGATTATATTAATCCCTCAGTTATTGTTGTTTGACTGGACCCCTGACATGTGGACAATTAATTCTGCTGTAAACAGAACATGTCAAAACAGGTTTCCAAATGTTGTACATTATTAGGCTTGTAAACAGATCCTAAGGGTGGGTAGTAAGTTAATAATAGCCTATCAAGGTTAGCTCATCTTGATAGTTTTAAAAATACGTATTTCACAGGGTACACATGAATTTGTGAATTCTACAAAAGGTAAAACTATTGCAATACAATTATTTCAACATTTGGAAATCATCCAAACTCTAGTCACTCCATGTCGTCTTTCCATACTACGTGCCGCGAGCTCATTTTGACACATCCACTTGTCTGTAGGAATGATTATTTTCCAGGCACTCGAAAGCGCCGCATCAAGCTGCGGGCTGTGGGGCCTATTGTTCTGCTCATTAGCATAAAGCTGCTGCAGGGCGAAGTTAAATTAGTGCACTGTCAAAGAATTAAGACTGTCCTCCAGAATGCATTTTTGTTTTGTTTTGTACCCTCATCGAACCGTATTTGTTGCCAAGTATACTCAACAAACATTGCAACTCAGGACTGCTATGGAGTCCGGAATTCATTGATTTTAATGAAAAAGCAAGAAAACCGCTCAAATGTCTGGTAAAATGATAAAACAACTAATAAAAATGTATTCTTTGTAAGTGTTTGGCAGCTCATTATTCCTCTCACACAAATCGCTTTTTGTAAAACTAAATTAGACAGAAGGCTGATCCCCAATTTAATATCATTGAACCATGTCAATTGACGTGTTTGAATACCCATACCGCGCGATAATAGATAAAAGTTAATGGGCAAAATAGATGCCTGGCCGAGCTCATGCGCCAGGGCGCGCGTGTGCGGCTGTTTGTTCAGTGGCGTGTGCTGTTGCGCGAGAGGAGCGGTGAAGATTTGTGCTCAATTACCATACAGCTGCCAGAACTCCTAAAGGACAGCAAATGCGGCTCTGGCAGAAGAATGACTTTCTATAGCATGTCAGTTACGATTTCAGATTCTTCCAATCCACAGTTTACATTCAAACAGCATGTGGACGAATTTCGTGCAGAGCACAAGTTTTTATTTACTTGATTTGTTCAAAAAAGAACAAAAACGACAAAATAGAGGGTAAACTAAATGAAACAAACAAAAAAAAGGAAAAATTCATGACAATGCCCACATGAAATCACAACAATACAGAGTTTAATAAAGAGAGAGGCAGGAGGAAACTGAGATGTGATGCACTCACAGTAATCCAGGCTGTGCATACATGGTCAGATGGTATCTGTTGTACTTAAGGTAATTGAGGGCGCTCTTCTTCAAGGAGGCTAATCCCTTGCTCTTCTCAAAACTCTTCTTGAGGAAATGCTCTGGTTCTTCTGTGATTTCCACATTAGCCTCCACCAGTCTCTGAATGAGTTCAGGTATAGACAAGGCATCACCCTGAAGCTGGACACAGAAAAGGATTCAGACACTACCACAGGCATTCTCCTCTCTCTTAAAGGAGGGTTAATTCACCTTTCATACAACAGAGACAGAATCTTTACAGTCCCATGTACACACATGCATACATGGAAAAGTACAAAACTGCATTGCACAATATAGAAAAGGTCTAAAAGAAGGTAGACCAACCTGTATTTGCGTGGATTCCATGATATGGTGCATCTCTTCCTCGAAATCAGGGAAGCGGTCATGGTAAATTGCCAGACACCATCTCTCCTGGAAGTAGCTAATAATGATACAAAAACAAAAGGTGTCCATATTGTTTTGGAACAGCACAAACACATGCACAAATGCAACCATTCCGCCTGCACACACACATTTAGCCTCCCTGTTTAATAGTCCGAGTACAACAGCATGGTCAATCAATTATTTTAATAGTTCTTGATGTTCAGCCAGCTCCAGTAATGCCATTGAGAGGGGCCTCATTCAGGAACTGTGACAACAGACAGTGAGGAATCCACATTTAATAAGTGGTAGAGAGCCTCGTGACCACCACTGGGCGGCCGAGCCATTGTCAGGCCGCAGCGGAGCCGAGCAGATTGGACACCTGCACACACAGATTAGACGCAGGGGGCACAATGGTCTCCCGGTACGCAGGGGTCGCCTGAGTTAAAATATGAGAAAAGAAGTCATCCATCTCCAGACATGGATCTCAACACACAAACAGTTGGAACGGGGGACACGGACAGGAAATGTGTGTGTAGCGAGGTGGCTAACTGGGGGAGGATGTAATATCAGGAGGACTTGTGGATGGCTTACGCACATGATGCAGATGACCTGCCCACAGTCTCAAGAGCCTCACAACGTATAGCTCAATCATGTTAATGACATGGCTGCCTATTACGTGCGTTTTACACTGCTTTTCTAATCCAGTCTAAAACTGTGTCCATCCATGTAAAGATCTTTTTAGATGTGCTGTATGTATACAGTACAATAAAAAAACAATGTATGTTAAAGTTGAATGAACACTTAAAGAATGTTTTGTAGATAAAACATGTTTTATAGATTTGTAGTAATAATTTCACTAATCATTTTGTGAGATCATTACATTTTGGAGCCACAGTGTGAAGACCCTCTTCACTAAATAATGGTTACCAGGCTTGGTTGGATCATTCATATGACACACTGGTTAGAATTCAAGATCTATAAACGGAAGTGAGTCAACAATTGACACTGACATTTTACCATTAATTGAATCAGAAGAAATATACATAAAAAGATAAACAGTGAATTGCTAATCGTATTTGTTGTACAATACACAATCAGGTCCTGTGGAGTAATTTCTTTGAGAGAAGAAGTGAACCTCTTTCTACGCCGTTATTCATTATGATTTCAAAGGTCACAGAAAACTGTGTGAATGTGCAGTATTTGGGCATTTTCCTTCAGATGCTTTTACAACACGGTTTATCAAGGACTGCACTCAACAACACAGCTTTATGGTCCTATGAACATCATAATTAAAAGAGAGAGAGAGAGTGCCTCTGTACGGTTTGTTTTCCCTTTTATATTAATTGGTGTGAGTTGCCATTTGATATTGTGATGAATGATAACATGAAATGTGAATATGGATGTTTTTGCATAATGTTTTAGGGCTGTTTTTAACTGACAATGTTAACTGAAAAAGAAAGCAAACCAGTGGCGATCTTTTCAAAACCACTGTGCAAGTTCTAAGCAATCCAGCCATAAGTTCCAAGCAATCCAGCCATAACCAAGGAACCATTTTGGGCACCATTCACAATATTTTAGTAAGAGACAGTGTTGATGTGGACTCCATACTTAGAACCATATGGCCCTGCCAAGTAAAAAAGCCTTTTGGTTGACTGGAGCTACTACCTGTAGAGGTCATAAACCAGGCCTTCGTCGTAGCGAGAGCACAGGTGGTTGAGCAACTGCTCGTGTTTGCCGTAGAGACACAGGTAGTTGGACACGGGCAGCGGCTTCATGGATATACAGGTGATGGTGTCCACCATGCTGTGCTGGTCAAGGTGCAGGCGGAAGTAGTTCCCCGTCTCTGTCCTTCCAGTGATGATGTCCCTGCCCTGAGGGACAGACAGACAGAGAGAGAGAGAGAGAGAGCCTACCAATTATTAGACGGAGATAGCAGGAGCCCATTACTGCTTTCTCCGTGGGACAAGCTAACAATTAAACCAACACAATAATTTGATTGGGAGTCTTAAGATGTTTTAGCCATTCAATCCATGTAGTTTGAGCTAAACAGCACTGCATGTCAGCACACTGCAGTGCAATCCACTCACAGAGACTACAAGCAAACAGAGATATCACCACCATTTCTTCTCAAACATATGATGAAGACACACGTACTGAGGCATTTAACAAATTAAAATAAGACTTACATCTGAATCTCTTGGGGATGTGAGCCAAACAGCTGGTTTGGTTGCATGCAGGTAACTGAACCCTCCTGGCAGTCGTGCACCTGTGCACACACAACCACAACACACAGCACACACACACACACACACACATGCAATTGATCTCGGTTTAATTGCAATACAATGCAGAGGAAAGGTACAGTGTTTCCTGCTGTGATGAGACCTGTTGAGAGTGCAGCATGAGCCCCTTGCCCTGCCCCAACCTCTCCCAAGTCCCCCGAGTAATGAAATGCGATTTGAACATGTGTAGCCTTGTAAATGTAATGAAAAGAAAACACCCAGCACGGCTGAAACATCGGCATTGATTATATTGACATGGTAAAATAGCAGGAGACACAGAGGTATTGATTTTTGTCATTTAAGGGAGCAGGAATCTTCAAAGTAGAAGGAAATGATTTTTGTCATTTAAGGGAGCAGGAATCTTCAAAGTAGAAGGTGCTGTGTCCGACGGGTGGACACTAGAGCAAGAGAGAGAGAGAGAGAGAGATAGAGAGAAAGAGAGAGAGAGAGGTGTGGAGGTGAGGCAATCGGTCAAAATGAAGAAATTTGGCGGCTACGTGTGGATGCTATCTGTCTTTCTCCTTTATGGCGACCTTAATTCCTTCTCCTCACTCTCTCCGGTGCCCTTGGCGTTACCTGAGGACACTCAAATTGTGCTGTAAAAGAATGGATGAGAAACATTCCCCATGGCTCAATTCTTCTTCTTTTGCATAATAAGTATAAGTATAAGTATAGTATAAGTATACTCTTTTGATCCCATGAGGGAAATTTGGTCTCTGCATTTATCTCAATCCGTGAATTAGTGAAACACACTCAGCACACAGTGAACACA
This sequence comes from Alosa alosa, assembly GCF_017589495.1. Lineage (NCBI taxonomy): Eukaryota > Metazoa > Chordata > Actinopteri > Clupeiformes > Clupeidae > Alosa > Alosa alosa. The sequence goes on along the minus strand of NC_063196.1, from coordinate 3,833,879 downwards.
CAGTGAGGTGAAGCACACACTAATCCCGGCGCAGTGAGCTGCCTGCAACTACAGCGGCGCTCGGGGAGCAGTGAGGGGTTAGGTGCCTTGCTCAAGGGCACTTCAGCCGTGCCTACTGGTCGGAGTTCGAACCGGCAACCCTCCGGTTACAAGTCCGAAGCGCTAACCAGTAGGCCACGGCTGCCCCTAAAGGCCACGGCTGCCCCTAAAGGCCACGGCTGCCCCTAACACGCAACCAACGTGAAGCCTGAACAGCTACAAATGATCTCCCCAGAGATGTTACTGCCAGTTCCACAAGAGCATTGTGCAACCATTTTCAGCAAGCGAGACCAACAGGTTCATGGACGGCTCGCACAGCAACAATAGAAACAAACAGAAGTGGTTGCATTGTTAATGCCTTATGCAGAGCGGCCTTGTTTAGCCTTTGTAGAAACCACACAACACGGCAGAGCCATATTCCTATGAGTCATCTCTGTCTCTCTCTCTCTCTCTCTCCAATAAGAGATGATGAATGAGGATGTCTAGGATTCCATCACCACAGACAGAGCGATGGGCCAGCAGAGTGGAGAGCCATGGCGGTGGCCACTGCTCGGAGGCGGCCAGAAGGACAATGCCGCTGAGCTGTAAAAGCATGCTTTCACATTGCATTACAAAGGGCCCTCCCTTTCACTAGCAGATCAAGGGAACAGGAACCCGAGCACAGAAGGGTCCATTGCTGACACGCGCATTGAGACCAGAGCAATAATGCAGCAATGATAGCACTCAGGCAGGCTGAATAGTTAAGGACCATGAGCTCCATTCAATCTGACCAAATAATATACGAGAACAAAGAACACACATGATTCCATTAATGTTAGCGAAAAGTGCCCCCGAATAGTATCTTTCTGTTATTAGATCAGCTTATGTATTCATGTTTCGAACTATATGAAAATTGTGTATTTTTTCGGTCCTAAATGGATATGATTTTGTTGAAGCAACCATCCACAGCCAGGTGGCTTGACATTAACTTTCATATTTTAGTTAAAACTTTGCCATGTTTCTCATTTTTCCCAATACACTGATCATCCTTTGGTGTCCGAGTGTCTGTAAAGTGCCTGTGTGTGTGTGCAGACCTTGGACCTTGGCTTGGCTATAGAGCGGTATGAGGCGGTCCGTGTCGATGGGGGGGTCTTTGATGAACTCCAAAGTCGGGTCGAAGAAGGGCAGAAGCACGGCGGCCAGCTCCCGGCCCACCTCCGTCGAGTTGAAGTTGCCGTGGGACCACTGGTCAGCGTGGTAACGGCGGGCGAACTTGGTCATGGGGCCTGCGGCTCTGATGGTGGAGTCATTGGTGTGGAAGGTGGTATTGATGACCATGCGTCCGTCATACACCAGACAGGCATCGTTGATGGTCTTAAAGGCGTCGTAGTCGACGTTTTTCGTGGAGAGATTCAGGAAAACCTGTAAGGGGATTGGGGTAAAATGGTGTGTCCAAAGTCATCTCTGTCCAGAATAAGATGCCTCAAGGTAGCAGAGAAATTGTATTTGGATACTCCTGACAGCCAATGTGAATAAAAGGTTAATATCTTTGAAAGCCAGGTGTAAGTAGCAGTAGCATTAGCATCAAACGGCCAGGAGTACTGAGAAAAAACAACACAAAACACTTAACTACATGTCACTTTTGACACAATTCTCTGCTAAAGATAAACACTGTTAAAATGCAACTTTGGCATACCTGTTCGCTTCAGCATATTCAGTAAATCCTTCAAATGCATTTAATTTCATATGAAACTATACTAAGGTAATGGACAGATCTGAAATTCCACTGAATACATTCCACTAAGCTGTTGGCTGTTGGCTTTAGAGTCCACAACTCAACAACTGCAGTTTTTCAGTCTTGACTCTTGCATTAATCATAAACTTACAGCACACTCCAGTCGAAGAGGAGGTCCATCCACTAGTCCGCTAGTGAAGGATACTGATGTGATAGGGTCAGGGTGTTGTCCGTCATTCCACTGAGCCAATAGGTAGCTGTGGTGTACGTGAACGCCACACTTGTCCAAGGCCGACGTCACTGCTTTCCCCACTGTGGGGTCACTGAAGCAGGACTCCAGGCTGTTGGTAGGTGGGTGGACCAGGTGTATCCTGGAGCCACATACCCCAGTGGCCAACAGGGCTTCCACACAGCTGTACACGTCAATGCTGTTACCATAAACAACAGCGTCCCCTAGAGGATTGGATGCCAAACAAAACATTGGTTCACAGAAGTCATGGCATGCTGTAGTTATATGTTTTATTTAGTAAAACCATTCTGGAACTAATGTGTTTATTTCAGTGTGGGTGAGGCAAAGCCTTTCATAAAACACCTATACCTGAACTGGAAATGTAGATAGACCTATAAGAATATTGGGCACAATAGCTTTAAACAAAGCCAAAATCAACACACAACTGTATGGCAAAATGAAACAACAACAATAAGAACAACCAGAACACTAACAAGCGAGAATGAGCAACACACTTGGTGCAGTTCAGCGTGTGTGGAGCGGGAATGGTAGGTGATTCAGCAGAGCCTTTTGGCAAATATCTCTGATGCTATGAGACCAGGGGGGGGTCACTTAGCAACAGGCAGCCACTCAGTAAAGAGTCTGCAGGGCCTCATCTCCTCTAATCACACACGAGTGGTATGTGTGTGCGTGTGTGTGTGTGTGTGTGTGTGTGTGTGTGTGTGTGTGTGTGTGTGTGTGTGTGTGTGTGTGTGTGAGAGAGAGAGAGGACTGAGTGGTGAGGGAAGGTGTATTTTGAGAGAGCTCTAGAACAAAACTGCCCCCACAAATAGAAACCTTTGCATTACTAGATGTACAGATGTGAATGTAATTGTATCTGTAGCACAGCATTTGTAGTAGAATAGGAGCAACTCATGACAATTGCAATGATGAAAAATAGTTTGTGTTTGTGTGTGTGTGTGTGTTTTCCTACTGTATGAGTGATTATTGAATGTGAGTTTAAGATTGCAGCAGTCTTCTCTGGCTGACAATGTAAAAGTATCTTTTTGCTCAGCACAGTGATCTCCGTTTCATGTACAGTATGCGCTTGGCCGGCTGTGCAGCTCTGCAGTAGGCTCTGTCCGTGGTGCTGAAGCACTGCAATGGTCCTGACACGCATAACAGGAGCCCTTGATTCAGCTTTGTGCAGGCAGTTTCAAGGCTACACTTCAGTGCCCACCTCTAAGACATTCACTTAGGAACAATACTTTTTTACTTAATAATAAAAAAATAAAAACAACAATACATGTTCACATGAAGGAATTACAAAGAATATTAAAAGTAAAAAAAAAGAGAGAGAGCGAGAGTTGATATAGACCTTCGGCTTGTTTATGTGAAAGCCGAAACAAATCATTCCATCTCGTCTCATGCACAAACACAAACAGGGCCCTCTATTCTGGGAAATTGACTAATCTCGCAAATTGATATCCTCTGCAAGCGCCTGCATCATTTGCATTTTCTCATATAATTGCTGGACATCCCTGATTGTTAGCGAGGCCTGTAATTAGCTAATATAATAGACTTAATCAGGCACGGATCGCTGGATCTCTCCTCTGCCCTTAGCCGCAGATTAATCCCTGGCTCTCTCTGCAAATGGATGGAGGAGTCAGACTTATGGGCCTGTCCATCTGAGAGTGGGGAGAGATTTGACTCGGCCTAATTAGGCCCTAATGAGTCTGTGGCTGTTGGGCGCACACTAGGCATAATGAGCGCACACAGGAAACAGGAGTGTAAGGGTGTGTTTGTGGTTTAGTCTTGGTGTGTGTTTTTTGTATGTGTGTATGTGTGCAATATCAATAATGCTGCACTCTAAACCCTTGTGGCTATGAGACTGCTGTCTCTTTGTGGTGTTGTGTGACAGACTGTATGAATTTCTTTGTGTAACTGTTTTTTTTTATTTTTTAAGGTAGTATGGTTGTGTATATTTGATAAATGTCTGTGTAGCATGCCCATGGTCAACAATGGTACCTTTTATGTATTTATACTATTGCTTTGAATGGGCGTGGGTGTGTGTGTGTGTGTGTGTGTGTGTGAGAGAGTGATGTGTTGCCTAGTAATTGCACTGTTAGTAGACAGTAAGTACACTTTCACAAACACTTTCACTTTCTCCCCCCACACCCCACCCATTTTTACAAACTCATAGCCCGGCAAACAAGCTCACAACAAGTCTAGGGAATTCATGTGCTGTCCAGACCAGAGACCCTAACCTAAGACTAACTAACAGTGTGTATTTGTGCATGTGTATGTGTATGTGGCATGAGTTAATGTGTATGCTCTGGAAATGTTATCGGAAGATGCCATACCTTCCTGCTCTATGAAATTGTTGACCAGCCAGTCGTAGGCAGCCTGGCAGTCGAGCTCGTCGTTGAGGGTGAAGAGGTTGGAGGGCACTGGGCCCGTGTACCTCTCATGCCTTGTCTGCACAGGGAGGCCACCACTGGACGCAACATTACTGATGTCCGCGCCAGTTGGACAGGGGACCTGCGGGTAAGCATCGGTCACATCACATCACGAGTCCACGATGACAGGTTAACAAATTGACATGCATTTATTAGAATGTCATTGCATCAAAAGCTCTTCTTTAGAAGCGATTTTGTGTTTTGTTAATAGTTAAGTCATGTTAGAGACCTGGTACTGTTGCCCAGTGCAGAGGATGAGATGGTCGTACGGGACTTTTCTGCCGCCTGTCACCAGCACGTGTTTGGAAGCCCGGTCAATGGCAATCATCTTACCCATCACAATGTTTATCCAGGAGCGCAGAGAGAGCTGGGCATGGACCCTTGAACTGTAGCCATGGCTACAAGTACGCAGAATGACAAAGGTCAGTCTTGGCCTCTCTTTCTCTCTGTCAACACATACATACTGTATGTGGCTTAAAGCGCTAACAGCGATAAATCAGGAAATATCTGTAGCCACGGATAAGTATGGAAGCATACAGCATATATTTTCATAGGCACATCCACAAACACACACACACACACACACAAACAGTATGCAGGCGCAGAATATAACACTAGCACAGTCCGTCTGACTCATATGCGTGAGTATGTGTAAGTGGACATCTTCTCTCCGCCAGTGAAAGGGAGCCTATAGAGATGGCGCGTACGTACCTCGTCGCCAGGAACCTGGTGGCCTCGGGGCTGTGACTGGCTGGGATGCCGTGAGTGGAGATCAAAGTGATGTTGTTGAACCTGAGATGAGGGCTGGAGAGGACGGGAAGACGGAAAACAAAGAGACAGAGGAGAGGGGAGGGAAAAAAAGAGGAGTAAAGATGAGTGCCATTAAGAGGCCTGGTGAATTAGACTGAGTGCTGCTCTTTGCAGACATTCCTGGTATTCGTGTTGGACTCTCTCGCTCTCTCTCTTTCTGGTGTCATTATTAGGATGCACATAAGATGCTTTCATTACAGACAGACAAATAACATGTACAACATGGAAATAGCATCTATTGGCTTTCCATACAAAGCATGGAAACACACATTCACAATAAAAACAATAGTTATGAAATTACAGCTGTAAAATTATAGTCTATCCACCAGTGTATCAAATCAACTTGTCGAACTTGTCGTAGAAAGAGAGGGTGTTTTGAACATGCCTATGTATTGGTGTGCAAGTATGAAAAATGTGTGTGTGTGTGTGTGTGTGTTTGAGGGTGGGTGCACTTGTGTTTTCCTCTTATTTTCTGAAGTAGAGAAGAGAGTGCAGAGATGAGAAGGACCACAAAACGAAATAGCTCAGAGCTGCACTGCGGTGTACCATTACTGGGTGGAACCATAGCTGCAAAGTACCTAAGTGTCTGTGTGTGTATATGTGTATTTATGTGTGTGTGTGTGTGTGTGTGTGTGGTGTGTGTGTGTGTCTGTATTCAAATGTTATTGTGTGTTTGTTTCTTGATGTGCATGTGTGTATGTGAATAAATGTGAGTGTGCGAGATTATTGGAAGAAGCAGATGGGGGGTGGTGATGTGGTGTGGTGACATCTACCCATCCATTCCACAGCCACACTACACACACCCCTGAACCCCCCCCCCCCCCACGTTTAGTCATCTTTTTTACCCCCCATCTCTCTCTCTGTCTTTCTCTTTTTTGTCTCCTGTGAGCAGTGTGACCCTCGGGAGTGTAAAAGGTCTCTTGTCATGTAAATGACTTTCTTTTGTGCGCACCAGAGAAAGACATTATCTCCATCCGCGCTGGGGCTAGGGCTGTGTGTGTGTGTGTGTGTGTGTGTGTGTGTGTGTGTGTGTGTGTGTGTGTGGTGGATGTCGGGGATGTGTGAATGCGCAGAAAAGAGGGCAGCCTCGTCTCAGGACCGACTCGACGATGTCCTGGCCTCGCCTCATCCACCTCTTGCAGGTCCACCCGCACTCCACACAACGGAGACTGAGCCTCGGTGCGGCCTGTGGATATACCCTTGAGGAGCGGTGGAGTGCGAGGCTTTCATTCTGAACTTGTACGCTGACAGCGAGAACACAGGCTGGGTGAGGGATGTCTGAGTCCTGGCAGTGCTGAAAGTCATAGTGGTCTATACAGTTTGGCTTGACCTCATCAGTTTTGATGGTGGTGCAAGCCAGTCTTTTTTTGGGTGTGGTTGTTGTTTGTTATGTTATGAGCACAACTCACAAATGCCCCCGCATGATTTCGATCGACTTTGAAGAACTGATTACGGGCTGTCTCGGATTCCTGTTTGATATCTCTGTCATGCAGTGAATGGCTGAGCAGTAGCCACGAGATGACACCTTGTTCTCTTCCCCCGCATGCAAAAAAGATCCCAGCACAGTAATGCCCGAGTCCAATCTCAACGCACCCTGTGCCCTTATCTCACACCAGAGGAAGGCTCTTCCGGCCCACTGACCCCTAGGGGTGATAAGTTAATCACAGCCTGCCCGTCGCAAGGGGTTAGGGCAGCCCCCCCCCCCCCCCCTTCCTGCTGGTGGGTTGACTTGACCAAACTACCTGCCGCACGTCCCTCGCCGTGGCCCCCCCCTTTTTTTCCGGGCCCTTATCAGTGGCTGACAGACGGCCATTGTGGCCCAGGCCCTGACCACCAAAGCAAGACTCATGCATCTTATCTGTCCGCGCCCGTTTCCCTGCCGTGACCCCCGCGTCCCACTGAGTGATGGAGTGGAGGGGGGGCGTGCGGAGGTTGAGGGCGGAGGCTGGGTGGGTGTGGGGCTGGGGAGAGAGGCAGGCCAGGCGGTGGGAGTGGGTGGGGGGGGTGAACTTTAGTCCCTGTGAGCCCATGGAAAGCCGAGGACACAGCCGTTTGGACCTGGCTGATAAGAGTGCTCGGTGAGACGTTTGGGTGTTTGCCTCTGTGTGTGTGTGTGTGTGTGTGTGTGTGTGTCTCAGAGAGAGAAAGAGAGAGACAGTGTGTGTGTGAGAGAGACACTCCCCCCTACTCTAAACCATCCATCACTGTTCCTGGGCAGGGCTGTCCCCAGCCTTAGTGGCTTTAGTGGACGCTAACTGCCTCATTAGTCACATCATTAGTGACAGCGTGCGCAGAGCGCTGCAGTGGCGAGCTGACAGAGGAACAGTGGTGCCCGGCAGCACCGCCTGCTCCACACGCCACTCCTCAGGTCAGTGGCAGCTGCGTGCCTGCCTCGACGGCTGGTGCACGGACCTCTCATGCTCTCTCTCTCTCTCTCTCTCTCTCACACACACACACACACACACACACACACACACACACACACTCTCTCTAGTCACTTCTCGCACTCTCTCAACATCTGATTGTGTCTTTTTATGTTCTTTCCATCTTTCCAACTTGATTGAATTCCTCATCTAGAGGTAGTTTGACACAATTTAGCTCCCCACATTGGCCTTCAGTTCACCGCACCTACTACTGCACAAGCACAACGAATGCACAGTCTTTTTAATGTGTAGTAAACTGCTTCTCCTGCTTTGGTAGGCTGGGCCCCATCATAAGTGGCAGCCAATCTCCACAAGTGGACCTCAGCAGGCGTACTGTTGGGGTCCCTCAAAGTGGCAGAGCAAGCTTCTTCTAGCCCCATGTGGAGGGTACAATACACTCCGCCAAGGACGGTCCAGCAGACACATTTCTGAGCAGCCCCACTGTGATTTGATAGTGTCAGATATCTAGGTCACGCAACGTGGGCACAATCCATAGATGCCCCCACCTCACCTCACCTCACCCCATCTCACCCCATCTCACTCTCACTCTCAAAAGTATGTCTTCTCTTTTTGCATTCCAGACTGAACCGTCCATTCCTCTGATTGTTGACATCTCAGTCTGACCCTCCCTCTCCCCCCTACGTCACTGCCATCTCAATACATCCTTTCCTCCCTTCATCTCCTTACTATCTTTTTTATCACCCCCCTCTCGCTCTTTCCCTCCTTCTCTGTGTCTCTAATGTTCAGACTCAGGGAAATGACCCTGGTTGCCAGGCAGTTATCAGCTTTCAGGCTAGCAAGCGGAGGTGTGGGGGTATTGTTTGCTGGAACAGTTAATCTCTGAAAGGCCAACGCAACACAAACAGAGAGCTCTGCCATTTGGGGTCCGAGTGATCCATGGTAATTCACAAACACGTGGTTCCTTTCCTTCCTACAGAAAGAAAGTGCCTTTTCGCATTCATAAATGAAATACTTCACCTATACTGTCTTATGACACAGTAAAAGTGTTCATACTATTATTCCTACAGAACGTGACAGAAAGAAGGAAAGAAAGAAAGAAAGAGAGAGAGAAAGAAGGTAGGACTCATAACAGCAGAATTGGAAGAAGAGAACCAACATACAGTACCCTCCAAAACTATTGGAAGTTGACTAAAAAAAGGGATAACAATTTAGAAAAGAAAATCTAAATCTAAATCTAGTAAAAAAATCTTTTGGCGATTTATTGTGATCTCACAATGAAAACAATGAGGAAAAGTCCAACCTCGAAGAGAAGGAGAAAGGGGAAGGAGAACAAGGAAAATCTTGTAAAGATTTTTTTTTTTTTAAAAACACACTGCCCACAATAAGTTTTTATTGAAGTATCAAGTTTTTTTTCTTTATGATTTTGAACTTGTGACAGCAAGATTTCAATTTCAGAAAAAAGTGTTGCCTTAGGAACAAATGTCAATATTAATTGACATTTACAGACATACGCTACCTCCAGACCGCTGCGCTCCTCTGACGAACGACGTCTAGCTCTACCACCGGTACGCTCAAGCCAATCCAAACTTTTCTCATCTGTTGTTCCTCGTTGGTGGAACACACTGCCAGTTCCTACAAGGGCAGGGACATCCTTCTCCATTTTCAAAAAACTCCTGAAGACCCAGCTCTTTAGAGAACATCTCCTCTCATAGCAACACTTACAACAAGTCTTACTGATCCTAGCACTCACCAGCCGTCTTAAACTGACAAGTAACTGTTAAAAACAGCACTCACTGATGCACTTATTCTTACTGTACTCTAATGTTTTTAAATTGTCCTAAAATTGCTGAGAATTGCTCTAAAACTTAAACTGTTTACCATGTTGTTAGTCGCTTTGGCTAAAAAAGCGTCAGCCAAATGTAATGTAATGTAATGTAATGTAATGTAATTGATGCTAACTTTATCAAAGTGTGTACAGTATGTGAAAGTCTTCATATGAATTCACTGACTCAATATTCAAAGACATACGTGAGATATGGGGCCTATGCTGTAACAGATGTGTTTCATGTACACCAGTACTCCATCACTTCTCTGATGTGTTGTACACTAACACTATATTTTGTCTATGATTTATTGTTCATTTATTTATTGTCTTCCTGACATCATATGTGTTTCCAAAATAATCTATTCCAAAATAAACAGCTACTGTACTTATACTCTTTGATTAAGGACATTGCAAATACTCTTCTTGGAGAAGCAATCAGAGAGTTTGAAGGGCACAAAGTAAGACCGTGTAATCTTTAGACACAAAGACACCCTAATTGCCTCAGTGCAAAATGCATGTTGAAGTGAGGGTTAGATTGTACATGAGGCTTTAAGGTCACATTTCAGGCAATCACAGCCTCTCCAACAAATCCCACAGATCCCGCCCCCTCATTAAAATCATCTCTCCAATGATGCACTTGTTTTTTTCCCTCTCTAATCCACTTGTGTAACGATGGAATTGTGATTTGCAAGGAGAATTGCATTAGTGCCAGACAGTGAATGTACCTGCTTGTAAATCCGTCGCTTGTCAAACATTGATTGAAAGGTTGTGTTGTGATGTCACAGAGGGTCCAACGGTTTACTCACCAGAATATGAAGACCTCCAGGAAGGACAGACCTGTGTCCGACGCGCCCACAACCACTATCCTGGCATTGATGGTGACTTTGGGTTCCATCGTCAGCTTCCGATTGAAATGGTTGAGTGCATACGGTGGCTGATTTCAAAACAGAGGGAGACAGACAGACAGACAGACAGACAGATAGAGAGATAGATAGATAGATAGATAGATAGATAGATAGATAGATAGATAGATGGAGAGAGAGAGAGAGAGAGAGAGAGAGAGAGAGAGAGAGAACGAGAGACATGAAAAGAAGGTTCAAAGACAGCCTCACCTGAAGAGCATTCGTTTGTATAAGTAGCCTGGCAGAGTTTGCTCTCGTTTTGCATTGGCTTCGCCCAGTAGCTTTTAGTCATTTATTTGAGCTTTAAAGCATTGGCCAAAGACAATTACCACATTGTGAAAGCTTTGCTTCTGATTATGCCTCGTGAGGAGCTTTTTCTACTTTACTTTTCACCGTCTGTCGGCTTCCTTTGAATGAAAGTGGGCCCAAGAGCAGGCTGAGATTTCACCAAGCACTTAACAGCCAAAATGTGCCGCCGCTCACTTAAAAAAGAAATAAAAGAAACCTACATTTGGGAATGCTGGTGCATTGTACACCGCAAGGGAGAAGAAGGCAAAAAATGGAAAAGTTCCTTTAATCTTTGATAGGGTCTGCATTACGTATTGAGTGTTGACAGAGTGCCGCTGCCAGCTCTCCTCCGCCTAACCCATCTCACTGCCAAAAAGGGGGGAGGATTTATGGAGCATGCCGCGCTCCTGAGCATGTAACAGATAGAAATGTCCTAATGTAAGAACATTTCTGACCCCCGTTGTAACTGGGGAGAGAAATTAACGAGGGGAACATGCTGTTCACCTCGCCCTGCCGAACGTTTCGACTCGCGGCCCGCCACCACGCTTGGCTGATAATCTCTCCCCGGCGCTCGCGGCTCTAATTGGTGCTTGAGTGTTAATAATTGGACGGGTAGCTTCCACTGCGCACCTTGCTTGATGGAAAATGGCAGTTGTACAGGAAAAAGACCCCGGCACCTGGAGGCAGATCTGGCCCCTCTAATCACCTCGTAACGCTATCCCCCGGGCAGGGCCGCTGCACCAACGCAACTCCACTGCTATTGTGCAACTCCGCTCCGCTCCAGGAGGGGAGGGAGGGCGTCTTGGTCTAATCTAACACAACAGCTCCGTTTGTACAGCCCTACAAACCTCCGCAACCTGAAGTGGCCAACTTGGAGAAAGACCTAATGAGGTGCATTCTACACTCCTGACCGTACTGATCGCTCACTGATTAGACTGGTTAGCCAGACTTAAAAGGAAAAGCAACTCTTAGAAATGTAAAAACTGAACCACCGCACACAGGCTCCTCCTCACTGAGTACTTTACACTCTCTTTGAATAGATGGCATGTATGTTCATGGGTGTGAAAAGACTTAAAGTCTTACTGTACAACAACAATACACAAAGAACGATCCTGGTGCCGAAATCAGCATAACTTTTGTAATTCACACATCAGAATGAACGGTTTGACATCCATTAAACCCTTAAGTTATTGATATGCAGATATCTGGATGCTCTAGCTCATGAGGACAGAGAGCCCTGGCCCTGAGGCTGTGTTGTGTTGTGCCCTTAGGCAGGTTGGTGTGGCCTTGTGACTGGGTGGCATTGGAGACACATAACCTTTACTGGACCATAATGGCCCTGAGCCTGACACAGGCAGCTCGCAGTAACACGACACTCTGTTGACAGAGAGGGAACAGGTGCGTTAAACATGATTACTGCATCCATGTCTGACATGGGGCTTAGAGGGCCCATGGTAGAGAGAGGGAGAGAGAGACAGGGAGAGAGGGAGAGAGAGAGGGATGGAGTAAAAGAGAGAGGGAGAGGGAGAGTGAGAGAGAGAGAGAGAAAGAGAGAGGGAGAGAGAGAGGGAGGGAGACAGAGAAAGAGAGAGGGGGGAGTGAAGGAGGGAGGGGAAAAACAAAGACAGCAGACGTTCTCTTATCTGCATGGCAAGCTTGAAAGCTGCGGTTGCTGCGATACTGAGTGGGCTTGGAAATGGGTGCTGAGTGAAAGAGAATATGCACAGGTGTACCTAAGGGCAGGTTAATGCACTGAGCTGCACACACACACACACACACACACACACACACACACACACACACATTTGTTCACCCACATAAAAACTTACATGACCAATGACCAATTCCACCCGAAAGCCCGACCTGATATGAAACTAAGAAAAAGAAAAAGACCCAGAACATGAAAAACAGACGAAAAACAAAACGATCTACCCAGAACACACACAGTGCCATCGAGTTCGAGCGGCTGGCTATGCATACGCAAAGACACTCTCCCCATGGATGCACTGCGTCTGAAGTAATGTGGGCCCACTGTGATTAATGTGATGGCACAACGTGGCCTCAGACACACTCCATCAGTCTGTACCCATTAGCAGTGTTTGCTCCCTAGCATCACTTTAGCATGTCAGCGCTAGTTGCCTGGGTGGGGTGCAGTCCACTCAGAGTGAGGAGCTGTGATGGGGGACACATAAGGATGATCTGACCGATGGGTGGATGGTTGGTGGTGGTGGCGGTGGAGTGGTGGTGAGGGCAGGTGAACAGGTGTCGGTGTGGCAGCATGCTGGCCAGTGCCGTTAGCTGTTGCTGGCTGAGTGGTGGTGTCTGTTTTACCTGTCAAACAGCAGCGGTAAACATTTTTTCTTTCCTGCCATCTGTGCCCGGCGCCATCTGCCACACAAACACGGGCTGTTAAATAACCTGGGGCACGCGTCTGGGGGGGGGTGTTATAAACAAGCTCCGACCCTCGCGTTTCGAGACGCTTCATTTGAAGGTGTTATGCTGACACGTCGAAACATGTGGCGATGTGGGGTTGATCGGCGACACGGGTGCTTAATTATTAATTGGGAAGGGTGGTGCATCAGATGAATTATTTTTTTTAAAAAAAGAACAAAAAAAAACCACACACACTTAGGGGTGAGTAGTCTGAGAAATAGTGCCACCTTGTGGATAACCTCTAACATCATACAATGACAGACTTCTCTAAACTTAGTGTTAAAATATTTGTCATAGTTTTTTTCCACAGTATAACAATATCACGTTAAGTCTACAGCCTGCTGTCTTGTCTCTCCTTACTCTCCACTGTTCTACCCAACAGGCCCATGTTTTGCCCTGTTCATCTCACCGTGGGTGATCTCCAGGGCGACTCCATGTGCTACCTATCTAAACCACTTACGTCTCTACTCCTCCATTTCTTCCTCCCTCCTTCTCTCCCTCCCTCTCTCTCTCTCCCCGCCTGCAGCACCCTGTCCATCTCCCCAGTCTGCCGTATGTCTGCCCAGCATGACTGGCAGTGCCCGCTCCCTCCGCCACGACAGCTTTCTCACCTGCTCCTTGGTGATCTGCTGCGATGGCGCGTTCGTGCCAAGCTCCTCCAGAGAGAGGATGATCTGCCGGCGTGGACGCACGGGCACCATGTGGTTCAACGCCACCGTCAGGTAGTGGCCACAGGAATTCTGGGAGATACAAGGGGACGTCACATAAACACACACCAACACATAAAGTATTTTGTGCATTTAAAGTTAGCAGACACCAAGACATTTAGCATACAATTTTGTCCATGTTCTAGGCCACAATTTACAGGTCATGTACAGATGGTTATGGATGAACTCTTGTCAGCCATTTCAGAGCAACATGAAAGGTTGTATCAGCGATGGCGAGGTAACATCACTTCTGTTGATGTTCAGACTGCCTACAGAGAGGCTGCCTACAGAGACACGTTTTTTTGACGGCCTGCTTATGGGGCAGGCAGCTAACGGATCGTTAGGAAAGATTAGATGAATGTGATCATGTGATGTTTGGGCCTTTTTTGGGCCTGAAATCGCTGTTACAACCTTTAAGGGCACTCCTGCTGTTGATATGAAGTGACTATCTGATATCATTATAATGCAGCTGAGGAGGTGGTAGTGTAGTGGATAAGGAGCTGGGCTAGCATGCAGCAGCCTGAAAAGTTGCGGGTTCAATTCCTGGCTTCCACCGTTCCCCCCACTTAACCCTGAGTTGCTCTGGGGAGAATGACCCTTGTTATATGTAAGCCACTTTGGATAAAAGTGTCTGCTAAATGAATAAATACAAATGCAAATGCATCTGTTAATGTTTCATAGTGGTACTATGTAGGGCAAAGAGGGCTAGTCGGTAACAAGGTTTACAGTGCAAAATATTGAAATGCTAATAAGGGTTAGCAAAGTGTGATCACAAGAGACAAGGCCCATTGTGTACACTGAACTGGCATCTCTCTCTCTTTCTCTCTCTCTCTCATTCCCTTGTATCCCCACTCCCTCTTCCAGTCTGTTAGTTTCCCATAATTCTATTTACACCTTATCATCTCTCAATCTGGCACATATTTGTACATGGTAATTAGCAGATGAGGAGAGAGAGAGAGAGAGAGAGAAAGAGAGAGAGAGAGAGAGAGAGAGAGAGAGAGAGAGAGGGGTGGGCCTCTCATGGCATCACAGCAAAGCAGGCCTCTGAAGCCCATCAGCACCTGCTACCTCCCCAATACACTAAGAGAGATGGAGAGAGACAGATAGAGAGAGAGAGAGAGAGAGAGTGTGTGTGTGAGATCCCCACACAGTGGGAGAGGTGTTACTGAGTGGGCACTGAGAAAGAGAGGGATGAGAGGAAGAGAGAACGCTCTTGTTTGGGTGGTGGAGATAGAAAAAAGAAGGGAGACAGGGGGAGAGAGAGTGAAGGAGAGAGGAAGAGAAAGAGAGAAAAACGGGGGCAAAGATAAGGAGGTGTGGATGAAATTTTACCAACTGAGTGAAGAACAGTGGGGAGAGAGGAGCAAGAGAGTGAAGAGGGGAGGTGAAAGAGAAGTGTGTGTGTGTGAGAGAGAGAGATCAAGAGAGACAAAGAGAGAGAGATAAATGAATAAGAACGTGACATAAATGAGAGAAGAGAACGTGAGAGAGTGGAGAGAATGTGGGTGTATGCCTCTGAAAATACACAGCTGCAGTGCACTTCATTCTTTTCTTTCCCTGACATGTTGACACCATCGATACTGTTGCTTAATCAGGTGTGAGTGAGGTTTGGTGTGAATGAGCAAGCGAGTGAGAGAGAGGGACAAGTGGATGCATATCAATTCCATTCAATTCCATTCAAAAAGCTTTATTGGCATGACCATTCATAAAGAACGTGTTGCCAAAGCATACAATATATGTCTAAAAAACATTAGAACATAAAATGACTTAGAATCATAAAACAATATGTGTGATTATAAACACACACACACACACACACACACACACACCGCACACACACACACACCTCTCCTCACCTTGTGCTCGTGGAGTGGTGGGTAGATGGGGTAGTAGAGGCAGGACTTGTGGGCGAGGCGCAGCGCCTCCTTGAGGAAGTGCTTGGCATGGTGCTGAAAGGTGGGGTTGAGCGCCAAGTGGCACAGCTGGCCATGCTCTTCGTGCCGGTGGTAGCTGAAGTAGATGAAATTCTCGATGCTGTAGTTCGCTCGGATGTACTCCATGTCCTAGCAGTGATGAGGAGCACGAGCAGGGAGGAAGTCACAGATTGGGGGGTAGAGAGAACATGTGAGAGAAAGAGAGAGAGAGAGAGAGAGAAGGTTGAACAACATGGTAATGACCTCTGTTTTATTTGTAGTCAAATGTGAATAACTCAAAGTGGTGTGCACCTGTTCATTTTTAATGATCATTACTCCAACGACTTGCTTCTGCACCACAGCTACAAATGCCTGCAAAGGGGTTCCATCCTAAAAGGGGATGGTGGGAAAAAGGAACAGAGGGAGATAGATAGAGAGAAAGAGAGAAAAAAAAGAATGAGAGAGAGAGAGAGCTTTGTTATCACACCTCCTTCGCCTAGAAACAAGCACGGCACACGCAGTCCAAGGGATTACATGCACAAATGGCTCCAGATTCACACCAAATACCATCTTCTCCCCCATGAAGCGTGATGCTGGAACCAGCACAGGCTGACAGCTGCTACCCTGATCCACATACAAAGCCCGGTTTCATTAAAAAGAGAGGCCCTGTCAACCACTCTCTCCAAGCTGGACATAAGCAGTCCAAACTTTTCATCCACTTCCTTCCCACCCAAGCCCAGGTCTTGGTCTTCCAGCTAAGTGAATAAATTGAGATTCATGGAGGGTCAATGTTGTGCTATGTTACGAGGCTGCTGAAGCATGCAGCGCATCTGACAAACTGTTGGACTTCAAATTAGGTGAAACTAAATTGAGATTCATTGTTGAGATTCTGTGGTGGAGCTCAGTGGTGTTGTGTGGGGATTGGACTGAGGTCTGTGCGCTGGCTGAGGCTGTGGAAGCTGGACAGCGGGGGTTGGACAGACCAGGTCTCGGCGGGCCTTGAGGAAGGAGTCCAGATCCGCCACGAGAGACTGGTGTAGGCCGAGCTTTTCCACCAGGCGTTGGACAGCGGGCATGTCGGTGGACACAGCCACGCGCACATCAAACGTCCTGCGGGGGGGAGAAGACAGGTGAGGGTCTGTTTGGCTCACAGGTGTAAATGGCTACCTGTTGAGTAAGAAGACTACCCAGAAAGCGTGTGTGATTGCAGGTAAATCTGAAGACAACACAACATAGAGTGCAAGATTCTGGAAACAACAAAATGTGACCACACAAGTTTACCTAAAGAAACTCCATGCATGTATGTATGTATGCATGTACAGTATGTGTATGTGTGTATGTATGTATGTGTGTATATATGTATGTATGTATGTATGTATGTATGTATGTATGTACAGTATGTGTGTGTGTATGTAGGTATGTAGGTATATGTATGTATGGGCTTTGGGTGACTTGAAAGGCGCTTATAAATCAAATGTATTAGCATTATTATGTAGAGGGCAGTGGACTACGTACTTGAGCAGGCCGGCACGGTGGAAGATGTAGAGCTCCTGGGGCAGGCTGCTGGTGTGATGGGGTACCACACGCAGGAAGGACTGGAGCAGGGGGAACTCTGGGGCCAGCTTGGGCACGGACATGATGCAGAAATCACGATCCTGCTCCGACACCACACAGAAACACAGAGCGGATCACAAGCCGGATCTCAAATCACATTTCTAACTTTGCTATATTGGTAAATCTCCAATAACACAGACTAATTCTTTTGTGGCATGTACAGCCCTGTCTCAGAGGACTTTACACTACATAAGAAAACTGATTTAATGTGTTTTTTTAAGCAAAGCCTCAATATCATAGGTCATGGTGTAAGTGCTTTGTCTATGTCAATTTATATAATCAATACTATATGCTATATGTTACAGGAATACATTTGTCATGATTCTTGCTAATATCACAAATTACCTACTTACAGGGAACTGTTTGAAGACGTAAGGAAGGAAGTCTACAGACCTATAAGAGAGAGAAAATGGTAGACGGAGAATTAATTTAGTACAAAAGATTGGGGGGGGGGGGGGGGCCTCACCGGCTCGTATCCCAGCCATGGCGTGAGACTCTCCCCACGGCCTCACTGGGCCAACTAATCTGTCTGCGCAGCTCCACAACTTTCTCCCCGTCCCATCGCCTGTCACTTTAAGAATTCCTCTCATTAATTACGAGCTCACTCAACGTGAGAGTAGTGGTGGTGGTGGTGGGGAGGGCAAGGCTGGACTCCATATTCCAGAACAGCTGGGCAGTAAGGTGGGCACTAGGAGGGGGGCCCAGCAGGAGCTCTCTCAAAAAATCAGCATCCCTTCATTCTAATGTGCCATAGGAGTGAGAACCACTGGAAGCCTGCCAAGGCCAGGGGGGGGGGGGGGGGGCTCATTCGCATGGAAAAGGCAACTCCCCGTGTTTCATTAGCCGGTATTGATGTCAGCAGGCTTGCGTTGGCTTCTCCCGCTTTTCCGCGGCTTCTCTGCTAGGCTGGTTTGTTCTAGCCATGTGAAGTTTATTGTCTGGCAGCGAGCGCATGCTGGGCTGGCAGAGCCGGACGCGGGCCTGGAGACCCCCAGAGCTTACCTCATCTCCAATCTTTTGTCGATGACAAAGAGCTGGACACGGAATGCATTTGGAGGATCCGACTCGGGCTCCGTCTCAGTCTGAGAGAAATGAGTGTGCATTAGAAAACTAGCCCACTGTTTCACAACATTTTGCAGAGTCGCTACTCAACATAGTCACAATTAGGACTGCAGCAATGAATCAATTAATCAATTACTTGTTAACTATTAAATTAATCACCAACTATTATTGGTAGTCAATTAATCCATTTGAGTAATTTTTAAGGGAAAATTCTGATTCAGACTTCTATATTATAAGAATAAGACTAGTTTCTTCTTTACGTCCTGCTCTATGACAAGACTAGCTCCACAATGCAAAACATGTAAAACATCCTATTCTAATTCACCTCCGACTGCTGCTCACTGCTTAGCTGATTTGACAGCTCATCATCAGATCTGCACTCCTCATTACAATCACTGACCTGCAAGTTGAACGTTTAGAAAGCTGTTGACAAATATATGAACATCTATCATAAATGGCAAAATGTGGGGATTGAGGACAGTGTTATCATCTTATTGTTGTACCTCCTTGTTTGGCTTTTGTGCTTCAGTGGCGTCCATTGAGGGGGTGGACAATAGGGGGTCAGGCTGCAGAAGGGACTCTGCAGTAGGGGTCTCTGCCTTTGTCTTGCGCAGCCCATTGAAGGGTCCAAGTTCAAAGCATTCATTGAGCATGGTCAAATTTATGTTCCCACTGACACTGATAAAGCCCACAGCAGTTCCATCACTCTGAATGAATAAATACACGGACAGAAATACATCATCAGGCACAGACAGACAAAGTGATGCACCCTGACTCAACATACACACACACGCACACACATACACACGCGTAAAAAACAAACAACAAAAAAACATAAATAATACACAGCGGCCTCTATTAACAGATTTTTTTAAGAAATCCTATCCTAAGTAAATCAAACAGCTTTAATATTATTTGTAATACAAGGCATCAAAATCTTTCAATGTCATTTTTTTGTGTTCTGCTATTTTCCATACATAACTAATGGCACCTTATACACCACAAAGGCTTCAAGATATTACGAGTGCAAGTGGAAACGACAAAAAAGATCAATCAGATCTCTGGAATTATGTACAACATTCACTGGAGACTGAAAAAGAACTCTGGACCCTTTATAATTCTCCTGGGCCATGTACTGCTTGTTTGTCCTGTGTGGGGGAAAATACAGGCACAGACGCCCCCAGAAATGCTACAGATGTCTGGACACAATATGTTCAGTGTGAGCATGTCTTGGCTGAGCATTAGCTCTCATCTACCATATGCTGTCGTGAACACATGTCAGCTTGAACTACAGGGAGGGAGGAAGGGAGGGAGGGAGAGAGGGAGGGAGAGAGGGAGGAGAGGCACAGGGGGAGAGGGAGGGGGCAAAGCTGTCATCGCTCCACTCCTGGGGGAATGCGCCCCACCAACATTTCTATGAAATCCACACGAGCATCTGTGGTTTTTTGGTGCACATTGTACGCCCCGGCAACTGTGCTGATTGTGTCTCTCTCACACTCTAGTATTTTTATCTGTTGTGGTAGGAAAGCGTTGGTTATTGTCTTCATTACTTCTCGATATATGTATTTGCATCCACATCGGCATGTGTATTTGCATTTGCACATATTAGATTAGATTAGATTCAACTTTATTGTCATTGTGCAGAGCACAAGTACAGAGACAACAAAATGCAGTTTCCGTCTAACCAGAAGTGCAAGAAAGTAGAAAAGTGCAATGTGATATACAAAGTGATATACAAATGTATGAACAACATGTACAGATATGTACATTGTACAGTAGTAGCAGTAACATTATAAGAGTAGTAAAAATTAATATAGATATGCAGTGTATTAACAGTAATATTATACAAAACAGAACTAGATGTACCGCAGAGCGGTACAAAATATGACCGCCGCCCAGTCCAGCAAATTTTTTCCACAAAAATAAATCACGCTGAAAGGCCTATATGATTCTAACTGTCTCACTAAATTGCATTATCCACACTCAATTCTCACTGGTATCTGCTAGACCAAGTACCAAAACATGATTAGTTCATAGATTTCACATGTAAAATTCATTTTATACAACCCCACCCCCATCTTGCCTGTTCATAATTCTGAGAAATTCTTGAATTGTGTGCATGTGTGCGTGTACACGTTTATGTTTATGTGTGTGTGTGTGTGTGTGCGTGCTTGTGTGTTTGCCTGCGTATGTGTGTTTGTGCATGTGCATGCATGTGTACATATGTCTACTGTGTGAGTATGTGTCATACGTATGACGTGTGACATGTGATACGTATGAGCTTCGCTGCGCGGCGGTCATAATAAATATGGATATTCAGTATGAGCCGTATACGTAGACAGATATGTACAGTATGTACAGATATGAATAAACTTGCCCTGAGATATTATATGAAGAACACAGCCTAGAATCACTACAAACAACAGCTACTGTATAAGGTGCAAAGGAGCTGGGATTGCTATGTTGTCTGGATGGAAAAGAAGCCTGGTGGGTAATATGCATGGCTCACCTCACAGACAGCTGCATGGTTCTCCTTATCCTGAGCCTCGATGAGCTCAGCCAGGAAGTAGCTGCCATAGGTGCTGGAGAGGGCCTTCATCTGCTCTGTGAAGATCTGGATGAGGTCATCGTGATCCTCCACCCTGCACACAGAGACATGCAGGATTGACAACAATGCTCAGACATTCACCTTGATTTCTTCCTACCAACAACAATCCTAGAGTTGGTTTAACACACATTTGATTTTGGTGCCTACATTTCATCAATCATCTATAATAATTTTCTTTTTTATATTATTTACTGTAGTTCTTTGTACTAGAGGAAATATGTTAGACATTTACTGGCAGGTTATACCTAGTATGTAACTGGAAGCGCTCCATCTGTGGAGCTAATAGCTTCCACTATACTTAGTGGAACTGGCAACACCAGATGTGATAGTGGTGCGTACATTTGTTTTCTAAAACTATTTTTATGCTCCAAAAGCAGAGTGCTTCAGTTGTGCTCCTGTTGTAGCCAGGCTGTTATGTGTGTGTGTGTGTGTTTGTTTGTTTGTTTTTAATAGCACATATAAATGTGTAGAAATATAACATATTTGTCATTACACACAGACAAACTAAATGGCTAACTTTACTCTAAAATTCTGCTCATGTTCACCTTGCTCTGCGGATGTGTAGCTGGGGACAATGCTGATGCCGGTGGCATACAAATGCAGAGAAGGGGACCTCTGTTTTTTTCAGAGACTTCATTGGCTCAAAAATTTCCACCAATGCTGGCTCTAAGTCACCTATT
The DNA here is from genome assembly GCF_017589495.1 of Alosa alosa. NCBI lineage: Eukaryota > Metazoa > Chordata > Actinopteri > Clupeiformes > Clupeidae > Alosa > Alosa alosa. The sequence goes on along the minus strand of NC_063196.1, from coordinate 3,812,233 downwards.
TACACCAGAGACAAAAGACAGCTGTGTCAGTTTATTATATGACGATTTAGATTTTGCATGTAAAATAAATTAAAATAAAGAAGGAACGATGTAAACTAAACTTTGTCAAAACAGTAGGTTTAATTTTAAAAATATTCAATGCACAGCATCTTTGTTAATGTAGTTCTTATGAAATGCAAAGAAGACAGTAAAGACAGTAAAGTATACCACATGCAATTAAGGGGGTGTATAAGAATATAAACCCAGTTCAGACATTAAAAATAGCTTACCAATGCAGCATTTGTTTGGTACAACCAATAGGATGTATTGCAGCTCTGTGATGGCATTAAAGACAGTCCTGCAAGCCACATTGATTCAAATATTATGGACTGCCAACCACACATTTTCCAAATACAGTAAGTAACCCACAATCTACGTAGAGAAAGCACACAACAATGTGAAATCTAATTTGGGATAATCTGAAATTTGGTTTCATGGACACAAAATTGAATAGTGTAACCACAGCTCTGTCAATGATATATAATTTATGCGAGCAAAGACAATGTTCAACGCAGTGTAATCAAATGAAATCAGGATTGGCAATCTTGTTTGAGCAAAGAACATCAATCTGTGTAGGGGTTTTTTTTTCTGCTGAAGGGCATAAACCTGTTTTGAACACAGAGCAAAGACCCATTGCAGGATCAGAGTAAGTCACTGCTATGTCTTATTACCTGACAATCTCTTTTGCAGTGCCAGAGGAAGCGTCGGGTTGTGCAACAAAGAGATGCAAAAACAGTGTGTTCATGGGCTAAAACAGAACACAGGAATGGTAATATAACAATAACAATATGAACCAAGGATATAAAAATGCAATAATGTCAAGATAACAACAATATACTCTATTTAAACTCAGACTAGAGTACCACTCATAGCTTCATAACAGGACTAGTAAACTACAAATGTTGACCAAAGTACTGTAAATAATAATAATAATAATAATAATACAAAGTAGATACTTAAAAATACTTATTATATCCTAATTTAAAATAATACTAATAAATAAAGCACTATTAAATAGATAAATCAATAAAAGTAGTGGTGGTTGGGAGGTGGCAAAAGAAAGCTGTGGCAAAAGCACAGTCTCTTCTACATTTATATTTGGCTTTGGGTAGCTTACAGTCAGCAGAAAAAAAATCAGAAGATCTGAGACTTCTTACAGGGGAGTTTGTGTAATAGGTTTTAGAGATGAGAGTGGCTTTGCCATTCAAGTATTTAAAGGTCATTAGCAAATCAATATGTCATGTCACAGACAACAATAAAGGTTATGGAATCAAAAAGTCATAATGCAAAATAGATAACCAACTGCATAACCTACTGTGCATTTTTCAGCATTGAAGTGCTGCTGCAAAAATGACTCCCAATCAGCTTGATCCACAAAGTCCCCCATGGGATAGTCCAGAAAGGCAGCATGTGCAAGAACGTCATCCTTTTTTGTGGTTACAGTTACTGCCAAGTTTGCCCTTTCTCTACAAACAGATAATGAAGACACATGAGCACACAAAATTGTTTTATTAGAAAAATAATGTGAAGTCATTTAACATGATAGATGACATCCTAATAAGGTCTAGGCCTACCTATCTGTGCATTTCAACTCAAAGGCTACTCAGTCACATCAAGGCATCAATTTGGAAATCTTTATTGCTATCATTTTCACTAGATGATCAGCCTAGCATCTTCTACTCACAGCAAATATATTACATTGATATTTCCAAATATAGCCGTAGTTTTAGGTCTGATAAGATTGTTGATCTCCTGAGCATCTGCAGACTCTGTTCTCCTCACAGTTACAGATTCAACATTTCCACCCGTTGTGATGGTTGTCATTTTGTACCTCTGGATAATAAAATAAAGATAATTCAATTAGACACTGTGTCTAGATGTAATAGGCATTAGGCAACTTTTGGGAAGCTTGATTAGTTGCACACACATAAGACAAACACAATGCAGTCGATTACAAAGAATAGCACATTTCCAAGAAATCATCAATACCCTGCTTTACCTGTACAGGAGATGTGTTAAGTTGTGGAAATTCAAGTCCACAGAGCTTTTTTCCACGATGTGTGGAAAAAGAATATAAAGTTGCCCAAGAATTACTAACGTTAGCAGAGGGCTAATGTCTCATGTTAGCCATCCCCCAGTTACCATGGTGACTTGACAATGAAAGGTGTGATTGGTGGGAGGTCAAAGTTTGCGTCTGACGTGTTACGTCACACGTTCGCCAAAGTGTAATGGCGGAAACCTCACGCATCGAATACATGAGATAAGATTTTGTTTTTGAAACGCTTAATTAATCGGTTATTTGATTGTTTTTTACTGCTGATCTATAACACAATTCAAAAATGGCGTCCACCGCCGCAGGAAAGCAGAGAATACCTAAAGTTGCAAAGGTACTAACTTGTGTTTTTCTGGTCAATACAATTTAGCTTGTTAGCATAACGTTATGACAACGTTACTTATATTGTATGCAAAGCTAACGTCAATCAAACTATTTGCAGATGTTCAGTTAGTTTACAAGCAAGATGCAGTGTTGTGTTTCACCGTGTAGCACGGAGCCTACTTGTTAATTAACCATTCAAGAATTACTTCTACGTAGTTAACGCTGACTGACTAGCTAGCTTCGTGTAACTTCAATGCTCGTTGAATGCAGAGACAGATAACCGGTAGCTTAAGGTGTACTAAAGCTATTAAACTAGTGCCAATTTGAACTAGTGCTGCAACACTAGCTGATTTGTTTGGTTTGTGTTGTCTGTTATCATAGGTCAAAAACAAAGCCCCAGCGGAGGTACAAATCACAGCTGAGCAGCTCTTGAGAGAAGCAAAAGAGAGAGAACTTGAGCTTCTGCCACCGCCACCAAAGCAGAAGATCACTGACGAAGAAGAGCTAAATGATTACAAGTTAAAGAAGCGGAAGGTGAGTAAACGTTTATGAATATTTGTTCATGTTCTAAATGTTCGACCGTTGCCTGAAGATTTTGTTCATGTTCTAAATGTTCGACCATACATTTACATCACCTGTCATAGGGGTTTGAGGACAACATAAGGAAAAACCGAACTGTCATAAGCAATTGGATCAAATACGCACAATGGGAAGAGAGTTTAAAAGAAGTCCAAAGGTAAAAAGTTGTATGGATATTGTGGACAATGTGATCCCTTGAAATATAGCTGACATATGTAAGTCACTTGAAAATACCTTAGAGCTATTCTCTTTAGTGTGGTTCTAAAGATGGCTTTGATTGGTTCTAGGGCTCGGTCTATCTACGAGCGTGCTCTGGATGTAGATCACCGAAACATCACCCTTTGGCTGAAATATGCCGAGATGGAGATGAAGAATCGCCAGGTGAACCATTCACGCAACATCTGGGACAGAGCCATCACCATATTGCCTCGAGTCAACGCATTCTGGTGAGGTCCTCCCGTCTACTGTCTCCTTTCCATGACATATAGAGTGCATATTCAAAAGGAACTTTATATCACATCTCCTTGAATCCTGTATTGATTATTTGAACCTTTTTGTAGGTACAAGTACACGTATATGGAGGAGATGCTGGGGAATGTGGCTGGCTGCCGACAGGTGTTTGAGAGATGGATGGAGTGGGAACCAGAGGAGCAGGCGTGGCATTCTTACATCAACTTTGAACTGCGCTATAAGGAAGTGGAAAAGGCCCGTCTCATCTACGAGAAATATATCCTTTTCAAATTGCATTATGAGTGTATTTTCTGTGTAAATGGTGGTTATGAACAGGAAGTAGGCATTTTTCTGGCACCATGATGTGGTCAACAGGTTACCTAAAAGTGGTTGGTTATTGCTTAAAGTACTGTGCAGCACAGTGTACCATACTGGCACATCATCTAATTTGGTTGAGTTCCTTGACCACAGTGCACTTGTTATTGTACATCCAGAGGTCAAGAACTGGATCAAGTATGCACACTTTGAGGAGAAGCATGGCTACATTGCCCATGGAAGGAAGGTGTTTGAGAGAGCTGTAGAGTTTTTTGGAGAGGAGTACGTCGACGAACATCTCTATGTGGCATTTGCGAGATTCGAGGAGAAGCAAAAGGAGGTAGGTCATATAATGGATCACCTTTGGGCTATCAGTGCAGTAATTGTGAATAAATGTATACATGTAATGTAAATTATATTGTCATTAAATTCACTTTGTTGTCTTTTGTCTTTCTTTAGTTTGAGCGAGTCAGAGTAGTTTACAAGTATGCCTTGGACCGGATCCCCAAGCAGAAAGCTCAGGAGCTCTTCAAGAACTACACTATGTTTGAGAAGAAGTTTGGTGACAGGAGAGGAATTGAGGATGTCATTGTCAGCAAAAGAAGGTTTCAGTATGAGGAAGAAGTCAAGGTAAAGTATCCAAAGCGAAACCGCTTTGATTAAACCACACTTAAATTTGGTTCATAATCACACCTTTTGAATGCATTTTGCAGTCAAATTACAGTTTCTATTGTCTTGTATTATCAAATACAATATTTAGAGAATAGTGTTTTTTTAAGTACAAAGGGATTTTGTTAGTTGTGAAAATGTATGAGACAGTATTTGAGTACTTTGTCTGATTAGGCAAATCCCCATAATTACGACGCCTGGTTCGACTACCTGCGGCTGGTGGAAAGTGACGCTGACCCAGACGGTGTGCGAGAGGTGTACGAGCGAGCGATTGCCAACATCCCACCCATCCAGGAGAAGCGTCACTGGCGCCGGTACATTTACCTGTGGATCAACTACGCCCTCTATGAGGAGCTGGAGGTCAAGGTGAGGCAGACCACTTCCGTTTTCCTCTGAGTGAATTTTTTCAAATGTATGCGTTGCTGTCACACCTGGTGTAGCCAGTTCCATTGATTATAGTGGAAGCTAATTGTTGCAGCAGACGCTAACACAATGTTTAAATGTTTGCTGTGAAATTCTGAGCAGTATTACATTTTGTTAAATTCCCACTATCGTACATAGTACCCAGTACCAACATATTTGGTTGTTTCAGTGTTTTGGTTTTGGAAATTGAACGAAATGTAATTTTTACCCAAGTAGTAGACAGTGATCCTTATATAAGATGAATGGATGTTGAAGTGTTGTTCAGTTGTATTGTTGAGTGGTTGCTCAGCATCTGTTCATTACACAGGACCCTGAAAGAACAAGACAGGTGTACCAAGCATGTTTGGAGCTCATCCCTCACAAAAAGGTATTGTCCCCTGATATGACCTTGAACATTTCACAAATTTGTTTTTTGTTACTGTGACAGTGAATGATGTAACATTACCATTCATGTGCACTTCTTCCAGTTCACATTTGCCAAGATGTGGCTGCTATATGCTCAGTTTGAAATTCGGCAGAAAAATCTTCAGGGTGCAAGGCGAGGCTTGGTAAAGTGTTCTCCCCTCTCCTCTATTCAATTCAAGTCCTTTTCACTTACTAATATGTTGTGGCTACTCACACTGAAGTATCACTGTTTTCTGTCAATAGGGTACAGCCATCGGTAAGAGCCCCAAAAACAAGCTGTTCAAGGGCTACATCGAGCTGGAATTGCAACTGAGAGAGTTTGACAGATGCAGGAAGTTGTACGAGAAGTACCTGGAGTACAGCCCAGAGAACTGCACCACCTGGATCAAGTTTGCGGAGCTGGAGACTATTTTGGGAGACATTGACCGAGCTCGAGGCATTTTTGAGTTGGCCATTGGGCAACCCCGTTTGGACATGCCTGAGGTACGGCTCCAATTATGTCCGATTGCTTCTCAGTCACTGTTTTCACTCCAGTCTGACACGAGAATGACTGACTACCTTTTGATGTTTCAGTAATTTGTATGTCTTGTGATTTTTTTTAAGGTGTTGTGGAAGTCATACATTGACTTTGAAATCGAGCAAGAGGAGTATGACAATACAAGAGAACTCTACAAAAGACTGCTGCAGCGTACTCAACATGTCAAGGTATGTATGGTCTCACTTTATGTAGTGTCTACTAAAGTGGCATGTTAATTCTCAAGATATCATCTCAGCTGCCAACTGCCTAAACAGATTTGCTTAACAAGTATAGGAATTGAATAACTGCACGGTTAGATTGGTCACCGCATTTCTTCAAACCCAAGTGGCATATGAACATGTTCTACAATGGTTGTTGCCTCCAGGTCTGGGTCAGCTATGCCCAGTTTGAGCTGTCCATTGACAGCGTTGACCGCCTGCAGAAGTGCAGGCAGATCTACGAGGAGGCCAACAAGGGCCTGCGCAGCTGCGAGGAGAAGGAGGAGCGCCTGATGTTGCTGGAGTCCTGGAGGGACTTCGAGCAGGAGTTTGGCTCGCTCACCACACGGGAGAGGGTCAGAAAGCTGCTGCCCGAGAAGGTCAAGAGAAGGAGGAAGCTGACTGCCGAGGATGGGGTAAGGAAGGCCATGTATGGGGTGTTGAAGTGGGGATTGGACATTTGTCCTTGTCAGTGATGTTGATGGTTTAGTGAAAAGGCTCCTTTATGCAGCTCTGTAACTTGTGGTTCCATATAAATCCATGTAGATGTTCCTGTTTCATTTATAGGATTAGATGTAAAACATGTAATGTATGGCAATGTAAAAGTGTCCTTTTGGGGTTTTTGGAGGAAACTTATTCTTTATTCTACCCTTACTAGTCGGACGCAGGCTGGGAGGAGTACTACGACTACATCTTCCCAGAGGACACGGCGAACCAGCCCAATCTCAAGCTTCTCGCCATGGCTAAGATGTGGAAGAAGAAGCAAGAGCAGGAGGAGGAGAAGGACGAGGAGGAGATGGAAGAAGGACAGGAGTCGGGCGAAGACCAGGAGAAGGAGTCAGACGAAGACCAACAGGACAAGGAGACGGAAAAGGATAAGGAGATGGAGGAGAGTCCTCTGGCCGGACCTAGCAAGGGCCGGGGGTCGCCACCAGCAGAGCCCTCAGAGGAGAACGGGTATGATGATCGAGATGACGAGCAGGAGAGCAGCAGCGAGACAGACAGCAGCAGCGACAGTGATCAAGACGAAAAGAAGAAAAAGGAGGAGAAAAAGAGATCCGATTCAGAGGACGACTAATTCTTCAGCCCTTTTCCTTCACAAAACATGGACTTTTGGGACCCTATATACTGCTGAAATTCATTTCTAATATGTTTTTACAAGAAAATAAACAAAGAAACAATGTGCACAAGATCTCTTTATTTCAGATGCTTTCAAAGCAGCAGCAGTAGTATAAGAATCGTTATAGGTGTCATCTCCTTGCTGACATATTCCGAGGGTGTCTTTTTTTCTTGGGGAAACTAAAGGCTTAAATAGTGTTCACAGTGACTCTCAGGCATAAAAAAAAAAAAAAAAAAAAAAAAAAAAAAAATCAGCACGATCATTCAATTCTTCAAGCAAAGGATGAACTAATAAAAACATTTCCCCCAATATGGGTTGATACGATGCCTTAAAAGAGACACGGTCCTGTGCTATTCTATGTCCTCTGGTCGGACAGGATGTGGTAATGGGATAATTGACTTCTTCTCTGTGTCCCTCGATAGGGCCTTCCTCATATCTGCAAAGATAGACCAAGAAGATAGTGGACAATCAACATATCACAAGGTGAATAATAGGTAATAACCCTACTAATTCGTATGTAACAATGTAGTAATCCAAAATGTGCTACTTGTTTGACAACAGTTGCACTTTTGGGATTTTTCTACCTGCCTAACACCAACACTTACCATATGCATCTTCATCTGGTTCACCGTTGCTTGCTGAGTAGTACTCTATAACTGTGCGATACACACTGTAACCTAACTGTTTGTACATGTTCACCGCCACTTGATTGGAGACGCGAACAAACAGGTCAACGAAGAAAGCACCTTTCCTAAAAGATCATGACAAAAGAAGATTAGCCAAAGCCACCTTTCTCTCACATATAATATTCCAGGACATCAGGTTAATGGATACCTCTCTGATATCTCCTCCAGCATCTCCATAAGTTTGGCGGCCAGTCCCAGCCGACGGAACTCTGGGGCTACGGAGAGTGCTGTGACGTGCCCGTGCCACTCCTCTCTGGCCACAGAGCCCTCTGCCTTCCCCATGACTGAGAGAATACAAGTCCATTTCTCATCAGTGCACATATCAGACATTACTGACCTTTCAACAATAAAAATAAAAACAATGCTTGAACGTTCTATTTGGGCCCCAATCTACTTCCTCTATATTAAGATAACATATGGAATGTTAAAAAGGAAGTCTTGTGGGGCCAACTATGATGCTGATAATGTAACTCTCTTGAAAGGGTCCTCGACTGTTACGTTATTTATTCATTCCCTGTCCTTCACTGGTATTTATTACATTGTCACAATTTGCAATACAAACAAAGAAAAAATACTATTTCTGTCTAATCTGGTGTTCATAATCAGTATACCATAGATAGTATAGATAGATCTGATCATCAAAATACAAACAATGCTAGTCACTGAACATGTAAAGTCCAGTTATCACAGGAGATCCAACCCTGATTAATACTTACTGTAACCCATCAGCTCACCGCCGGGTGCCTCTGCAACAACGAAATACTCCGGCCAATGGGCCAGGTACTGTAAGTAGAATGGTATACCATACTGCAAAGCAACTAGTAAAGGAGAAATATACCGTTTGTAGGCTAGTACACAACAGAAAATGATACAGGCTAGAACGCTCGTGAAAACAATGCATTCATTTTCTCCTGAGTATATAATAAAGGATACAGTCTCTGTCAGGGGGTCCAAATTGCTTGAAAAGAAAAGACAATGAATGTAAAGTTCACAGTTTAACGCACGGATGCAAATGCTAAAGCCAGCTAGCTAACTAGGTAACGTGTCTAAGCTTGCCTGCCCTGCTGACTGTGGTTTCAACCATCTTCATCTACCTAATGCTAACGTTAACTAATTCAAATGGAAGAACTTACGTGTAATCAATTCCACAATTATTGTTTGTGATATATCAATATATCATAATATAAGCGTCTTTGAGAGAAGCAGATTAATGTAGCTAGCAGCTAACAGATAACATTCGATGTAAGAAGCATTGTATTATTGCAGTGGCAATACAAATCTGAACAAATACAGTTGATACGGAAATGTGACGCATACTACACTTACATATTGTTAAATTTGAAAAGATCGTCGCAGTTAAACGCACGTAATGTTGTCATTTTGGCGTGTGTAGTTTGCAGCCAGGCTAGCCAGCAGCTATGACCTTTCAACTTTTACCCCCAGCGTCATTGGTGGTTTTGGTAAGGGGGAAATAGCTCCATCTGTTGCAAAAACGTAGTATGACAATTCGTTGAAAGAATGCTTTGGTTTCAAGGTAAGTTTCTTTGCAAGTGTTTGAAGTGAACCCTGATTACCAACATTGTACTGGATTACGTTTAGGCCTACAACAATCTGCTTTGCAAATACACATGCAATGCCTATGTAGGCTATGTGACAAAATTGTTGTCTTTAATGATCTTGTTATTTCCAGATCCTTAGGCCTACTACTATATCCATATATAACTATACTGTCTTTCAGATATTTAGGCTACTGCCACTGGGAAATGTAGCCAGTAATGGTGCTCACTGAAATTACCCTTTGGTTAAATGCATCCTTCCATAAGGTTAATTTGATATGCCTATTTTGCCTGGGAAGGCCTACCTCTGGGCAGGTATAGGTGCGGTCATCGTTAGGTGTGAAAAGCATCCTGCCATGTCTTTGGTTACACATTCACAAAACAACATAGATGAGGGAAGCTGCAAATGGAGTGGCTTCAAGTATTTGGGCTATTTGGATTTTTCGTATGTTTTAGTGGAGCACAGACCACTCAAAGGTAGGCCTGTTCATCCTTTGTTTTTGTTTTATGTTTTACAATGCATTTCTGTTTGACTTAAAAAGAAGATATGTAGATTTTAGAGGGGGGTGTATTAAAATGGCAGTTACTCCTCCTATGCCTTCTTTATGACATTTTGTCAGACCACTGTGCAACTGTTTTTTTAATAGGTCACTTTAAACTGTATCCTTCCTGCAATGTTAAGCATAGATACACCATACCAATCCAATACAGTGCTGTAATAATAGCAATTGTGTAGTAATAGCAATTTCAGAAGTTAGTAATTTTGTAGCACTTCAATTTTAAAACCCTTCTTTATTGCATTGGGATTTTATTCCCAGATCCTCATAAGATGTGGATATTATTTCCAGAATTCTCTCAGTAATATTTATTTGTTATTTGTTTCCACTAGTCCCAGTTCTAGTCCATCGTACCTCATCACAGGACCTAGGGTGCTGCGCTATGGCATCCCAACTTCACTCTCCGTCACTGTCCTGAGAGACTCACCTGTCCGTGTGGTGTCTGAGATCTTCAATCTAAACATGAGTATATCCAAGACAGAGACCATCATTCCCGGAGGTAAGCCTTTTTTTTTATTATTACCATAGCACATGTTGTTTTCTCATTACTGCACTATTACAGGGTACCAAAATTGGTATTTTGATAGCCTAATGTACAAGGTATAGATATCCAGTCATATTCATATGTGTGAAATTGTGGTAGCTTTATAAATGTTATTTTATTTATTTGTAAGGTTCCACTGGGTTGCAAGAGTTACCTGCTGTAAGTAAATTTATGCTCTCAATCTTTTCCTCTCCTCAGTCCCATCTTGAAAGTCCTTAATCTGCCATAATCTCTTAGTATGTATGAAAGTATGTGCCTCTCGTGAGAAAATATCTGGCCAGAACCATTGTTGTCAGGATTAGGTCATCTAGAAGTATTGTGTCATGGTTTATCATGGGTGGTTTTGTTTGTCTAAAGGTCAGAACTTTCATGATGCCCAGTGTCAATAAAAAACTGCAGAGTTTGGTTATCATCCCTTATGAAGGAAATGTCAAGGTTGATTTGGTGGCAGAATGATTTCACCTACTAATCCTTGGGCAGTGAATTGAAGCTCAGAGAGAGCTTTGTGGATTTGAGCAGCGTGTCTTGACTGTCTTGAAGCTCAAGAGGGAATTCTGCTGTTGCCATGATCTATTGTCACAACCCAAACAACAGCCAGCATATCAGTTAACATGAATGTGCCTCTGCATAATGCCCTCCTCCTTTAAAAAATAACTACACTGAAATGAGAAGAAAGGGACAAATTAGTTGCCCGACGAGAAATCACAGCAGCGCAATAAAATGTATGTAGACTAATTTGAGATTATTTTATTTACAATGTACATTTGCTTATTGACATGTTTTTTTTCTGTCTATAAATAGCATTTATTTAATAGGTATGATTGTGGTAATTTTCCATAGGTCCCTGAGAGTGATATGAGCTACTGGCAGCCCTATGAACTGGTTATCAAGGGCTACGATGGAGGCAGTGTGGTATTTACCAACTCCACCTATCTAAGATTCATCCCCAGAAGCTCGTCCACCTTCATTCAGACGGACAAGCCCAATTACAAGCCTGGGCAGGTGGTGAAGATCCGGGCTGTGTCCATACATCCAGATGGCCAACCTTTTGAGAGCCAAGTAGACATGGTCATAAAGGTGTGTGTGTGTGTGTTTACAGAGAGAGAGAGTGAGAGAGATAAAGATATGATGATGGGCGTAACATACATACTGTAGACTAATAAGACTAATTTAGATAGATGCAAACATCTAGATTTGTCTTCTAGTTTGACGCAGTTTCAGGTGAGAAAGTGAAGAATCATAGACAACTTAAATACAATGTATGCTTTTATTGGATTGTTGTCAGTTTGGACATAAACAGTTTCAAAATGATGAATGTAAAAACTGCATGTGTGACTGCAAGCTTCTTGGTGTTATGTGAAATTAGCCAGGGGGGAAAGTGTGTATTGCTGTGCTTGTAGTCTACTGTGGTGGGAGACCGCATTGTGATGGGAGTCCGGTTCTGTGACAAACCCATGAATGGCTCAGAGGAGAGACTTCCTCCTAAAACCTGTTTGTTGTGTTGATCCTGGGGGCCAGGACCCGAGAGGGAACATGATACGGCAGTGGCTTTCTGTGGACAGCGTCTTGGGTATCATATCCAAAGAGTTTCAGCTCTCCCAGAACCCACCCCTTGGCATGTGGACAATCATGACAACAGTCAATGTGAGTACACCGTCAAGCGAGGCACTGTTATTTTCCACATGTAAGTTTTTTAAAAAGTAAACTTTTCCTAAAAACATTAAAAAAATAATGTTTTTTCTAAATAAAAGTGACGATTTCATACATTTTTAAAAGCTTTAGTCAGTCCAAAGAGGTTCAGCATGTGGATGCTGTTATCATAATGGCCTTTTTAATGCATCTCCTATTGTTAAGCTCAAAGGCCTAATTTTTTGTTTTGTGTTGTTTTGCTAGCATGATCAAGACAAACCATCATGAAATTCTGAAATGAGTGTTACACAAAACACATGTTAAATAAATACTCCAGAACGACATAATTGCAAACGAATGGTTTTAAAGAATTCTTGTGTTTTGGATGTTTGGGTAAAGATTATGCCGACCTTCCTCAATCTCTCCATGTTTGCGTACACAGGAAGCCACAAAGGAGAAACACTTTCATGTAAATCACTACGGTAAGCTGACTATTTACAGCACAGAACGGTAAGAGATGAATCAGAAAACAGGCATACAGGCCGCATAAACAGAACAAACATTTATCACTTCTTTCAAAACAAAGTAAAACTGTAGTTTTCCTCAGTGGACATTTGTGTTAGGGTGTGGTTACCATACATGGCTCTATGTGTACTCTAGGTCATTCCAGCAGTGAACCATATGTGTGTGTTTTTGTGCAGTTCTACCTAATTTTGAGATAAAGGTAGAAGTTCCTGAGGTTATGCTGCAACATGAACCGTTCAGTGGAACAGTACATGCTCAGTAAGTAGTTTTACACATGCTTGCCCCCCCCCACACACACACACACACAAAGTTAAAGTTATTCCTTTTGGTTTGAGGTACAGTAGTCTTGAATTTTTTAGTTTTGTTTTTATAAACCAGAACTTAATTAAAAACATGTTGAGCTTCCTCTCCTCCTTCCTCTTCTTCTCTAGTGACATGGTGGTCTAAAATGTATTTTGTGTGGTTCTGCAGATATATGTATGGAAAACCAGTGTATGGGCACCTGAACATAACATACACACATTTTTTCCATGGCATTGACGTGGACTATCACAAGGAAAAAGAGGTACATTTGAAAGAACAAACAACTGTTGCCTTCTGTCATTTTTTGGCCTGTGGGAGATCACATTGTGTTTATGGTTAACACATTTGCCTTACAGTCTGAATGATTGATATGTCTGTATAATGAAGCCTAAACGGATTAGGGAAGTTTTATAATTTACCAACCCACAGATTGATGGTACAGCCGAGTTCACATTCTACATGCCGGACTATACAGAGTCTAAACGCTCAGCAGACTACATGTATCAGTACTATGAGGGCTATGGGGGAGACGAGTATGTTAACATCACAGTGTCTGTCACTGACTACACTACAGGTGACTCAATTATATTGGCTTAGTGGATGGCTTGGTCTTTCAGCATGTATCATTTGGGAACTCACTTTTGAGAACTATCTGAACACAAAATGTACCTTATGTCTTCTTCTAGGGCTGACATATCACAGGAACGTAGTTGTTACTTTGGTGAAATGCCAGTACAAACTTGCGTTTCACGGATACCCCAATATTATCAAACCGTCATTGAACTTCTCAGCTCAGGTCTGTAGATATTCCTCAATAGCAGGTGCTAAAGCTTTGAAGATTAATGAGCATGTTTTCATTTGAAGATGCAGTCAATCAGAAATGAAGATGTTTGGGGCTTTCAATGGACATCCACCTCATCTCCCGCAGGTGAAAGTGTCTACCTATGACCGCAGCCCCCTTAGTATGGAGGACCAGGGGAAGATGTTGCGGCTGTCCATCTCTCAGCAGAAGAGGAGCCCTTGGAGCTGGAGACAGGAAGATCTCGACATCCTGGTTCCCCGGATGCATAACATGTCCATGGACTACCCGGGTCCATCCGAGGAGATTCCCGTCATAGAGATGAGTATTCCAGTTCCAGCTGATGGAATTGTACCCTTCCACGTCCGGCTCTCGGACAAGGTCGCCACACTCAACATTGAGGTGAGGGAGAAGAGAACTTTCCCACTGAAACTGCCTACAGTAGGTTAAGGTTTCCAGTTTAGCCGTTACAGCCCTACTAATACAGTTTTTCTCAGTCGCTTTGGTGCTTTTCTCAGATCAGAATGAAAATTCTTATAACTATTAGTTCAACCTCCACAACATTTAGTCATTTGTGCACATCATAGTAGCAATTTCTCCTTCCTCTGAACAAATTGCAAATGCTTTTGAACATGTATCAGTTACTTTGTCATGTCAGTCAAAATGAACTATACTTATGGATGCTGAATAGTCGTTCTGAATAAAACTAATAGTCTTCATTTCATTGCTTGAGTCATTACATACAAAATTGGTGAATTAGTTATCAAATTCTGTCACAATGCTGTAGAATTGCAAAGAGCATATACAGTAAAACTGTGAAACGTACATATTCAGTGTCTTGTACTCACTTACTCTCCTAACTACAGCAATGTGTAACTTTACTGTAGTTTTCAAATGGCTGTACAAGTACTGTATAGTGCTGTCTTGAGCATTTTCAGGTAGTGTCACCGAGTTCTGACCTTTTTTTGCATGGGAAAACACTGACAGCATAAACTGTCGTAATGAAAACATGACAAAGCCATTTGACTATCTTGTTCATAAACGATGGTGTCAAGACTTCTCATTTTGATGACACTGGCAGTTTCATTGACATAAATACTTGCTTTTGAGGAGTGGACTATCCATTTTGAGCAAGTGACGTGCTTTTGCAGGTTATCCACTAGGTTTTGCAGTTTGCACTAATTGTTTTGAGAAATGCACTAACTGCTGTGCAAATGTCAATAGTGATGTGAGAAAAGCACCAAAGCGACTGAGAAAAACTGTAATATACTGTATACCCAGGCTAAGCTAATGGAGTTCTACAGAAGAACCACATGCATGGCTTGTTTGGGTTTGTGCTGTCTCTCTCTCATATCCATCTACCCACCCTGTCTGTTTCCATAGGCTTGGTTTGAGGATGCCCACAAGGGACTTCAGCTGTATAACACCTACTCCTCACCAAGTCAGTCCTACATTCAACTACACAGACATGGTGACCCGAAGGTATTATTGGTTTTGGAGATAGATACAGTAGATAGATAGATAGATAGATAGATACAGTAGATACAGTAGATAGATAGATAGATAGATAGATAGATAGATAGATAGATAATGTAGGTAGGAAGATAAAAAGGTTTTATTTTTCATAATATTATATCTGAAATTTTATGATCTGTTTAATCATAATATTTCATGATTTGTGAATTATATTGTTTCTTCCAGATAGGACATCTCTTACAGCTCACTGTCCTGAGCAGTTTTCCATTAAATGAGTTTCATTACCTGGTTAGTACAACCAACATTCTTTAATATATAATATATATCATATAATATATAATATAATATTATATATAATCAAGGCCATTCAAAGTGTTTGAATAGACATAGACGAGTCATTGAACGTTCTTGAATGTGTATATTGTGTTCTAAAATTCTACCATCTCTGGAACCCAACATCCCTGACATTGTCTGACAAACCCTCAGGGTTCAACCTCTGAAGACTGCTAGTGGAGATATAGCACTCATTTGTGGCGTATTCCCCCTGTCCTCAGGTAATAGGCCGAGGCCAACTGCTGTCAGCAGGAACGGAGAGCTCCAGTTCTTTCTCTCTGACCCCAGACGAATCCTGGGCCCCTGAGGCATGTGTGCTGGTGTATTGTATCAGGCCTGATGGAGAAATCATCAACGACGTGCTACGTGTTCCCATCCACCAAGTCCTGAGAAACACGGTAATGTCCTCATTTGTGGGAGACTCTTGTGAACTGAAGCCTTGTGTGCTCTTTTTCTTCTAGCTGTCATCACCTCAGTTCCACTTCATGGATGTGGTTTGTGGATTTGGCTTTGTCAATACTAATGAGGAACACAGTAACTTAGCAAATGACAGATGCTAGGAAATTGCACAGAACAATCAAATCCAAATCCAAAGACAGTTTTCCCTTTGGGACGACATGTGTCACAATGGCAGTCATGATTGTGGCCATTACATAACCTAAACAAAATAAAAACAAAACTGTGGGGAGATGTAACCTTAATGTGCACATTTACTAAAGTAAACAGCTGTTTTAATGCATCCTCGGTGAGAGCTTGAATGTCCATTCTGTGCGACCGTAGGTGTCTCTGTCGTGGAGCCGAGACAGAGTGGAGCCCGGTGAAGAGGTCAGGCTGGGCGTGTCCGTGTCCGAGCCAGGATCGGTGGTGGGCATCCTGGTCGTGGACAAGGCCACACATCAGCCCGGGAATGACAATGACATCACACAGGAAAAGGTGAGGAAGTCTCTCACCAAACAACTTAAATGTGCTTGATTACATTTTAAAAACAGGGAACAGCTCTATTGTCAGTCTTTCCAACTTGCTTCTTTAGCTAACTACTTTTTGCCCTATTGCAAAGATGAGAGATAAGACACAGGTGGTAGTATTGAGTTCCATTATGGTGTAAGTGTTGGTGAGAACAGTGAGAACAGGGCAGTGTGTGTATGTCTTTTATCGCATTCTCATTATTTACAGACAGCCCTTTACTATGTAACAAAAGTGAACAAAAACTCCCTTCAGTTGTTTAGGGCATGCGGGGCATGCATGACTCATTAGACTCATTTTCCTTTTTATCTGCCTACTGTTGTAATACTGAACAAAAAGACATAACTGGGCCTAGTCATATTTCTTTATTTTCTTTTGATCTATAGTCATCCCCTAATCACTAATCCCAGTTAAAATGTTTATTTGTCAGTATTTGCAACTCTTTGCAACATTTTGAAGGATTTTTTATCCTCTTGTTTTCCAACTAGATTTATGTTGTATCGGTTTCAGTGCTTTTCCCCTGTGTGTAACCCAAGGACCAGCTCCCACCCAAGTATCATTTAGGTGTAAAAGAAAAGGCAGAGAAGACGCTGTTTTTCAGCAACCAAACAAGAGGGTTTTCATCTAGAACAAAATGGAGTCTTTTGTCAAGTCCTCTGTTTTCTCTCTACAAAGGTTGTTATATGAATGGATTTAGTTAAAGTGGGGACATTTTTTGTTGTTGTTTGTGTAGGTTCTGGAGGAACTGGCTCACTACAACATGGGCGGAGGCTCCACGGATGTGAAGAAAATGGGAGATCCATACTCAGTCTTTACGGTAGAGTCTAGCTTCCCTGAGTAATCCATCTTATGTGTAGGCTATCACCTATCTGAGAAGTATTCAGTGGCCATTGTGTGGAGTTAAACAATGTGCATTTGGAATGCATTGTTCTGAGACTTTTGTGACTGTCCCAGGGTTCTAATCTCATGGTGCTCACTGACGCAAACTTAGACAGGAGGACCGACTGGAGGCCAGAGTTCCGTAAGTTTTTATAAGGGATACATCTGAATGGGCATTTCAGTTCTCATATCTTCACCATGATTTGGTATTTTTGGAAAAAAAATTGCTGACCGACTTCTATCCAACAGCAGGGGAGATAGTGATGTACAATGAGGAGATGGACGTTCCGATGAATGACGATGTAGTGGTGCGGCAGAATTTCCCAGAGACGTGGCTTTGGTTGGACGCTGACCTTGGGTGAATAAAAGGAAACGCCAGACACACACTCACTCATAATCACTCATATCATACAGTATATCACATGTCAACGAGATGTTATAGCAGGTCAACATGACACAGCTAGTGTAAGCGACAAACTAGTGTAATTTCCCTCCTATTAACTGATGTTTATGCATGCAGGTGGGCTATACATGGGAATGCATTTATTTTCTTCATTCTTATTTCTGATTAAAGCATGATCTGATTCTGATTTATTAGGCTACTGGACTCAGCGATTCATACACTGGGGCGGTCAATACACAGTTTTCTTAATTATTATTATTTGCATACAACACTGTTATGTGGTTTAAATAATCTCTTTAAGTTAAAGAGATTATTCCACAAATGTTCACAGCCATGCAGTTTGATTGGCTAATGGAATGGAGTTTTCTTGAATTAAAAAAAAAAAGTGATTTTACACAAAATTCCATACTTGTTCTAACTGCATCGGAATGCCTGAATTGCATTAGATTGGACAGATTCAACACTGGCCTATGAATAAAACAATCAGAAATATTTCATATCAAGGGGCCTTTCGGCATGTGAAATGGGATTATATTGCGATTCAGGGGAAATCACATTTTCTTTCAATTCATTTGCATAAGGGTGTGCAGCAGCTGGAGGGGACATATTATGCAACATTGGGAGACCGCACACCATTAGATTCCTTGCCATTGTGACTGTAAATGTGATTCATAATGTGAATGTGCTGTTCACCTTTGGGTGGCGACACTTCCCTACCAGTACGCAATATACAACAGGGTAAAACGTATATCTGTATACAGCTTAGTAAATCAACACAATGGCTTTATTCAGGAAGTTAGTGTTTATTTTACTCAGTCTCTTCCACATGTTTTTCCTCAGTGGCTCCACGGGGAAAAATTTCTCTGTGACTGTGCCAGATAGCATCACATCCTGGGTGGCCACTGCTTTCGTCATGTCCGAGACGCTGGGCCTGGGGATCGTCAACTCCCCAGCAGAGGTAAAGTGCTAGTCTGTCCTCGCTCCTCCCATTAAATATCAATATTATTGCTCCTCCCATCAAATATCAATATCTAACTGTGCTCATTTACATAAATTAAATGGAACTTTCACAGGTCTGACCATACTTGAAACTGTCGTAGATTGCAGTAGCATAGCCTTGCTTTCTTATAAAATAGATGGGTAACACTCTATAATAAGGTGCCATAATAAATAGCAAACTAGTAATTACCTAACCCTTTGTTAATATTTGTTAATTGTTACTAACATATCTCTTTGGCACAAGTTAATAGTTTTTTCACCATTAATTAAATATTAGTTGTTTGCATAAAATCTGTATGTTAATGTTTTAGCAAATCTATTAACTAATATTGTATTAATATGTGTTAATAATTAACTAAATGTTATTTTGGCACTAATTAACAGTTATTTCTTACATCATTTAAATGTTAAATGTTTATTTACAAACTATATGTTAATAGAAAAGTTAATGTCTTATTATTATTTAACTAATTGTTATTAAATTGTGCTTCTGCCTATCCCAATATGAACCACTCCCCATAGGACCCTTACAATAGATAGGTAGATACTTTATTGATCCCCAAGGGGAAATTCAAGAAAAAAACACGGAGCTACCTTGACATGCTGCCACTCTTGTCGGCGCCGGAACCGCTTGCAATTAAGTTGGTTAAGCTTAATTAATATATTAGTAGTATATAGCTATAAGCGTGGGGTCCCTTATAATAAAGTTGGTTAAGCTTAATTAATATATTAGTAGTATATAACTATCAGTATGGGGGACCCTTATAATAACGTTGGTTAAGCTTTATTAATATATTAGTAATATATAACTATTAGTCAGACGGTGAAGGGACTGAGACCAAAACTGGCTTATCACATTTATTCCTTTAGGAAAAGTTAAAACAAAACATGCCTTCAGGCACTGGCATACATAAAACAGCCTCTGCACAAGCAAAATAAAAATAAGTAGTTGAATGGGCTATATTAGGCTACATGCATAATTCCTATAGGCCTACCATCACTGTCAGCCCTACTAGCAAGGGAGACATGCGACATGGAATGTTCAGGTGCACAGAACGACAGTTTATTAATAGGCTATTCCGGGACTAAACACTCACAGACGTAGACCATACGGAGGTAATGCATAA
The DNA here is from genome assembly GCF_017589495.1 of Alosa alosa. NCBI lineage: Eukaryota > Metazoa > Chordata > Actinopteri > Clupeiformes > Clupeidae > Alosa > Alosa alosa. The sequence continues at coordinate 3,792,342 of NC_063196.1, read as the reverse complement.
ACATAATGCTAAACTAAATGTACATTAATTTCCTGCTAGACTGAATTGCACTAACTAATTGAACCGACAGGTGTCATAATACCAGTTTTGGCCATGGGAGGCGGTATGCGAACAACATAACCGCCAGCCAAACTGCAATACATGAATAACTTGCACGGCTTGTGGGCGTACTTGAACCAAAGAGAATACACCTGTTGGGCTGTGGCTAGTAATTTAGCATGCTAATTCAGGTTGATATCTCTGCAGCACTATACCTTGTCATTTTTTTAATGATCGCCCTTATTTCTTCTCATTCTTTTGATGCATGTAGCTCTTTTTTTTGGATATTTTTACCTCAATTCTTACACATGGCACCTTTAAAGGGGTGGTTCAGGATTTTGGACATAGGACCTCATTTCCAAGTAAGCAAGTGTGATATTTATCAGTGGAGACCGTTTTCAACACGTTTCATCCAGTCCTTCTAATTGCAGAGTTAGCAGGTGCTAGGCTAAGCGCCAAGTCAACGGTATGTGCTAGCCTGCCACTAAAGACAGTCTTACCCACTCCAAAATACACCCGAGGCAAATAAATTATAACGCCAGACTATCGATGTAAATGTCTGTATTGACAGTGTTATTTCTAACGCTATTCTATCCTTGCATTTCAACGATCGCATTACATTTTGAGGGACTAGTTTCTTAGCAGCGGAATTATACTTGCTCGGTTAGTAGTACTGCGAAAAGTAAACAGTAAAGCGCCTCCAATGGGGATACCTAGTAGTAGCCTTGGTAATATCAGTCCGCTGAGTTGCAAAATGACTACTAACAACTTTAGGGACCAAAGTATAACTATTGCAACGCGATGCAAGGGTAGTTGTATTTCTTACACTATTCTATCAACACAGACATTTTCATCGATTGTCTGGAATTTGCCTCAGGTGTACTTTGGAGTGGGTAAGACTGTCTTTAGTGGCAGGCTAGCACATACCGTTGACTTGCGCTAGCCTAGCACCTGCGAACTCTGCAATTAGAAGGACTGGATGAAACGTGCTGAAAACGGTCTCCACTGATAAATATCACACTTGCTTACTTGGAAATAAGGTCTTATGTCCAAAATCCTGAACCACCCCTTTAACTTTTATATTAGCATATAGTTTGTAAATAAACATTTAACATTTAAATGATAGATTTGTTAAAACATTAACATACAGATTTTATGCAAACAACTAATATTTAATTAGTTACTGGAATTAACTTGTGCCAAATAGATATTTTAGTAACAATTAACAAATATTAACAAAGGGTTATGTAATTACTAGTTTGCTATTTATTATGGCACCTTATTATGGAGTGTTACCAACAGAGGCCATGATTTAATCTGTGTTGACATTTATAATAAACTCTCAAACTAAAGTCTCAAAGTCTCAAACTAAGTATTGGCGAATTATTAGTAACTCTTAAATTCATTTAGTAATCACAATCACTATTTTTCATAAACTATCCTCTTTTGCTTAAATGTAAGAATGTTTGTTTTGTTTTTTTGACCATGTCCACAGCTCACAGTGTTCCAGGACTTCTTCCTGGCCCTGAACCTCCCAGTGTACATCATAAGAGGGGAACTGCTGGTCCTGGAGGTCAACCTCTTCAACTACTTAGACGAGGACCTAGAAGTGAGTCCTCTGGCCTTGTCTGTGACCTCACATACCAAATCGCTGTGTCCTGTGGGAATGTGGCCCGTCAAATCGAAAATATGCTGTCTTTAATGTTTATTATTGTCTCTCTGTCTCTGTGTCTGTCTGTCTTCTCTCTCTCTTTCTCTCTCTCTCTCTCTCTCTCTCTCTCTCTCTCTCTCTCTCTCTCTCTCTCTCTCTCTCTATCTCTCTTAGGTCATGGTGATAGTTGCAGAGAGCGCGTCCTTTGAGTTTGTCTTTCCGGACACTGATGGGGTCTCTATGGCCTCCACACGCACAGTGTCTGTGTGGAGTCAGAATGGCACCTCTGTGCTTTTCCCCATCAGACCCACAGTGTTGGGGGAGATGCCCATCTCAGTCAAGGCCATCTCCTCCTACAACTCAGATGCTGTGCACAAGACCGTTCTTGTCAAGGTAGAATATGAACTTCTGAAAGTGTTAGAGTTAAACATCAGATTCTGCTTTCTCTCACTCTGCTGAAGTTTTCAGTGTCACTTTTAAATCTTAGCATTACTCTGGAATGCTACGAAATGCTATTTTCAGATTTTTTTTTATTGTGAATAGTTTTGGATAGGGTGTAAAAAATACATTACTGTAATGATAAAGCAACTTTCCCCACTTTCTAAAAAAGAGAATTTAAACTAGCATAGGGAGCTGTACTAACACAGTCAATTCAGGATCAGACGGGCTGATGTAAAAGAATCAGTTAAGAAATGAATGCCAAATAGCAACATTTATCATCATTATTCAATCATTGTTGAAAGAAACAAACTTAGTTTATTTTGCCTTTGTTTAGCTATTGAGCATTGTGCTTTTGTCATTGTGCTCATCACCCCATTATTTAACCGATTAATTCTGCATCTCCCAGTGTGTGTTTTATAAGTTTTATACATGATTAGGAGAGTATGATTTCCGGCCTGCTCTGCCCTTGTCAACAGAGAGCGGTGTTTGAGAAAGCAGCGCCTCCTGAGAGTCCTCATTTGACATTTGAATTATGGGTGTTGTGTTTCACTTGTTTATTTATTTATTTACTCTACAGCCTGAAGGAATCGAGCAGTCGTTTACACAGACTTTGTTCTTGGATCTGCCTCCGACACAGTCTACCATTTCCAGGGAGATCTCTTTCACCTTCCCCCCAGATGTGGTGCTCGGCAGCGAGAGCGCTCGAGTGACTGCGGTCGGTACGTCTGCTCATCTGTCTGAAACCCCCTCCTCTTCCTCCTCCAGCACCCCCTTCCGTCTCTACAACCCCTCCCTGCAACAGCATGCATGTCACACCGCTTGCGGTTAATGAAACACAGGATTTCCCAAACTGCCTGGCTCAGAACCACATCAGCGTCTGATTAGCTTTCAATCACTCCAGAGAAGTGTTTTTTTTTTCCTTTCTTTCTTTCTTTCTTTCTTTCTTTCTTTCTTTCTTTCTTAACCTCCAAATATGAGACTTTACAGCATCTGTAGGAAAGACTTTCATACTCAAGGCCTAGGCCACAAACACATTGAATCAAACATTTAGATCTAGTTGGGGGAAAAAACATGTGGAGAGAAAAAAATGACATTGCAAAGGCTGAGAAATGGAGTGTTTTTGCATGTTTACCAGCTGTGTGATTGCTGTTAGCCATGTGACAGTAAATGGCACGGATCTCTGACACGCTATGCTACTCAGCTTCGCATTCCCTTCACGCTTGTTTGTGATTGTTGTTCTCACAGCGGTAAACAGGCCGGCTGTTGTTTAGGTGGCCGGCCATGTAAATGCAACACTATTGAGCTATTGAGCTTATTTGCTTGTGTATGTCACCTTGTGAGTTCTGCGGACGTGGAGGGTGGCGTGATTTATCAGGCAAGGGGTGATTTGGCCTTGTTCTGATTGCTGGCTTCTTGTAGCCTCCTCTTTCCTGTTTGAGTCTCTTGTGGTCTGTAAGGTTGCATCTTTTAAACATCAATCACAGACCTCACGTCCACAAGTCCACATGTGCGGTTCTACTAAATAAAACATGATCATCTTAGCTCCAAACAATAGAGTCTATTAGCAAAAAGCTTTACAAAGGAAATGATATGATACTGGAAATGATATCTGGAAATGTTAATGTTTCATTCAAACATTAAGTAAGGAATGCATTAATGGTTAGAACCTCTTGAAGGCTTCAGTTTAGAGCCAGAAGTAGTGTGTCCTCGTGTTGCTCTGCTTTTATGTTTTTTAGCGTTGAACCACATTCAATTATTTTAACCAGTCCTCTTCTCTTATGTTTGTTTTTGTGTGGGTTGAAAGGTGACATCCTCGGACCATCCATCACTGGCCTAGAGTCTCTCATTCAGATGCCTTATGGCTGTGGTGAACAGAACATGATAAACTTCGCTCCAAACATTTACATCCTGCAGTACTTGGCTAACACTGGACAGGACGACTCAAAAACCAGAGAGCGAGCCATTTCATTCATGATGCAAGGTGCAGAGTTTTTCCTCCAGTATCGAAACCTGTCGTTTCACTCTATTTGGATTTGTAGGCATGTATGTAGCGTGTATGATAGACCACAAAACCCAATACCCATGCTTGCTTTTTAAAACAGAATATCGAGGTGATGGTCATCACAGTTGCATTAAAGGGTCAATTTTACTGAGGGCAGAAAATGGGTCAGAAAACACACAGGTTTGATCAAGGTGAAACAAACTCCCAGGGAGATGATGTTGTGCCAAAGCCAAAATATTGTACCAAACGCTATCTCCTAAAAATGTGGTAAAATTGTAAAGAATGCTACTTAAAAATCACGATCTGGAAACAATACCGGACATACACAGACCTCTACCATCCCACTGGACAAATACAATGGCCTTTTGTGTGTACATGAGCCCACAGTGCCCATGTAAAATCAAATTACTAACACCAGCAGGTTAAAGTTTAACATTCAGAAAATCCAGACTCATTTTGTTATCTTATCCATCAATGAAACACTTTGTGGGCCCTTTGCTCTTCCAAGTATAGGGTTCAGGATTCAGCCCTTAAATAAATGTGATTTGTTTTTTTTTACCTATGTAGGTTATGAACGTGAGCTCTCCTATCAAAGAATGGATGGATCCTTCAGTGCTTTTGGTGACAGTGACCAGTCAGGGAGCACATGGTATGTCCTTCTCTACGTGGTGCTGCCGTATGTACCTCTATGCATCTGACCAAATAGCCCACGCTGTGCAGATTCACACATGTAAAGACCTCTAAGACAAATAGCTAAATTAAAGCCCTGGCTCTCATATACTGACTTAGAAACTGTAATCCATGCTTTTGTTACATCTAGGCTGGACTATTTTAACTCTCTGTATTTAGGTCTGAACCAATCTACCCTTGCTAGACTTCAATTAGTCCAAAATGCAGCAGCTAAGCTTCTTACTGGAACAAAGAAACATATGCACATAAGTCCGGTGCTGGCCCAACTCCATAGGTTACCTGTCAAATACAGAATTCATTTTAAAGTTTTACTTTTTGTTTTCAAAGCCCTAAATAGAATGGCACCACAGTATATCTGTGACCTTTTAAGTCCCTAGTCAAGTCAAGTCAAGTTTATTTATATAGCACATTTCATACACAGAGGTCATTCAATGTGCTTTACATAAACAAAACCAAACAATAATTAAGCAATATAGCACGAGTGAGAGTGGGGTTGGTCATGGATATTCCCACGGGTGTTGTTCGGCCGTAGCCACGAGGCCGGAGGCAATATAGTCAAAGAATAGTTAAAAAAGGTAAAGATCATAATAAAAAGAAAACATAAAACACAAGGTAAAATCATTTAAAAATAAAGAATAATTAGTAAGCAAAAACAAAGGCAAAAGTAGTAAAAAAAAGTAATAAAAGACAAAGTAGAATAATTATCAAGGCAGATTCAGAATTTGTAACTCGGCACAGTTAGCAGAAAGCATCTGAGAACAGTTTGGTCTTAAGTCTAGATTTAAAACTGGCTACAGTTGGGGCCCTACTGTCCTTCTAGGCCACTGAGGTCTTCCTCACAACATCTTCTATCAGTCCCAAATGCAACCCTAAAAACTAAAGGTGATAGGGCTTTTTCTGTTGCTGCCCCTAGACTCTGGAATAATCTCCCTATAGAAATTAAGCCCTGTCCCACCATCTAGATCAAATTTAAAGACCCATCTATTTTCTTTGGCCTATAATGTCCATTAATTTCTCCCCTTGTTTTTTGTTTGTTTGTTTTTATCTTCTATGACTTTTCTGCATTATATTAACTGGCATCTTTAACTTTACTGTACATCTTTCTCTAGGCCTATAGTAGTAGTAGTTTCAGTAACCATATGTTCTTTTATCTACAATCATAATCTGTTTATAATTATTATTATTATTTTGTATTTTCATTTTTTTATTTTTTATTTTTTATTTTGTCATTTATATTTTTGTTTTTATTACTGTATTTATTTTATTTCTGAGCACCTTGGGTCAATTACATTGCGTTTAAAGAAACCATATGTAAGATTGTGGCCAAAACTGGTACTGCAATCACTTTCAAATTACTGTAGAGCGGTGTATCCCCTCCCCCTCCCCCCTGACTCGAGGTTGCCAACCCGGATGCCAAAACACTACTGACTTCGTGATTAGTAGATAGGTAGAGGGTGGCGCATCAGGCCAAAACACAACATGACATAACAAAACACAACATCAACATCAGTTGAGGGCTGCAACTTCACTTTTTAAATGGCAATATCCTGGCCGGACTACTGTTGTCAGTGATATAAGTATTTCAAATGAACATGATTTCTTAATGTCTAGTGACATATCAGGGCCATTTTATGATTAATTGAAACACATTTCTTACATATGGTTCCTTTAAGTGTGCCATTAATGGGTGCCCAGGTTGGCAATCAGTCAGGCAATCAACCAGGCAATCAGTTATTCCTATTATTATATTTATCTTTAATAGAATAATTACAACTCCTCTCCTCTGAAACTCTCCCTCTCTATGTTCCAGCTTCTCTCCTCCTGGCCCAACAGCAAGCCAGCCTTATACATATGCACACACACACACACACACACACACACACACACACACACACATACATACTCACTACCCCTCACCCCCCATCCCCACCTCCATCCCAACACCACCTCATTCCTCCCTTCTTTTCATTCCGGTTATCAATTTCATCCCTGATAATCATATCTGTAATCATCCTGGACGCAAATCATCCTTAGCCTTTCTGTTATTAATGTTATGTTGTGTTATGTTTGTGGAAGCCAAGTCAATGTGATGTCTTGTTAAGTTACAGTATGTGTTTATGTAATGTACATCTGTTTGTCGTATGTAGTATTCTTGTGCATGTTGTAGTGTTGCATTTTCTGAAAAAAAAAAAAAAAAGTGTGCTATATAAATAAATATGACTTGACTTGATATGTACTTTAATTTGAAGCCATCAGAATCACGACTTACAAAATCAAATCCTTTGTGTTCAGGTTATCGGCGTTTGTGCTGAGATGTTTCCTGCAGGCCCGATCATTCATTCCCATTGATCCGCGGGTGTTGGACAGGACCGCCATGTGGCTTACGGCCCAGCAGGACCCCAGTGGGCAGTTCAGCGAGACTGGCCGTGTGATCCACACAGAGTTGCAGGGAGGCCTGGACGGCCCAGTGTCCCTCACAGCCTACGCGCTCATGGCCCTGTTGGAGGATGACACTTACAAGGTGGGGGAGTCATCGCCTGAGGGGAATGTGATTTGTGGGGGCGTTCATTCTTACGGGGATAGTCACACTCTTACACACTATGTTGGTCAATGTGGTTTGCGGGGACCTGGAGACCTACAGGCCCAGAGTCATTCTCTGACAATGTGTGAAGGCATGTGATTTCTTGGGACTTTTGAGACTTCCGCTGTCCGCACCCGTATCTTGACACTGTGTCGGGGAACTTGATTTGTGGGGACACCTTTCCGTCCCGCTGTTTTCTGACACGTGATTCACGAGGACACATTACTTTTTATGTTCCCTCACAGAACATGTATACGAGCCAGGTGTCCATGGCGCAGAGTTTTCTAGAGTCCAGGGTGTCCCATGGGGTGTCCAGCGACTACAGCCTGTGTCTGGTGACGTACGCTCTGTCCCTGACCAACAGTGGGAGCGCGCGGGCGGCTTTGGATGAGCTGATGGAGAGAGCGGTGGAGACGGGTGGGTCACGGCAGGAGACTGATCCCCAGGCACCTACACCCACACGCCTGCAGTCTGCTCATACACTGGACATGGTTGATCTTTTAGTTCAGCGGACAAAACAGTAGAAACACATATACCACATACCACATATATTAATGAGGAAAAACAGTTTGAGCAAAATTGTTTGTGGCTTTTGTGTGTTTTTCCAGAGGTTTACGAAAACACGCTCGACCCATAAATTTCCGAATGAGGCCATGCCTGTCGGTTTAAAAAAAGAAAATAGATGTGATGTGTTTCTGCTTGCACAGCTGTTCTCCTCAGCTGCAGAATTGTCTGAGTATGTGTGTGTGTGTGTGTGTGTGTGTGTGTGTGTGTGTGTGTGTGAATGAGTGCAGACGGGGTGCCGATGTGGAGCAAACCGGATGCTGGGCTTGCGGAGTCCTGGCAGCCACGCTCATCGGACATCGAGATGGCCGCCTACGTGCTGCTCTCTCTGCGGAGGCTGGGCCTGCTGGTGGAGGGCATACCGCTCATGAAGTGGCTCAGCCAGCAGAGGAATCACCTGGGGGGCTACGGCTCCACACAGGTCAGTCTCACACACGACCTGGTTTTCCACTCAGGCCATTGCCACTGCCAGGTTCATGCTGTGCCTCCAATGGCCCTATGTATCCAGCTCATGTCTGGATATATTGATTTCTTTCAAACTGTTTTTTTTATGCCAAATCTTCTGTCAAAAGAGTGATGTTTAGTATTCTGTACAAAAGCAGGTTCAATTGAAAATGACTTTTGAGAAGAGATATGTTAGATTCTTTAGACAATCGCCACAAAATGATGTCACGGTTTGTACATATTACAACAAAGGGCTGTCTCTATTAAGTCTTCCCAAACGCTTCACCACATTTTTATCTATGACCTTTGACCTATCCATATGTGCTTCTCAAAGTCCTTGGCCTAGGCAGCACCTGCTCTCTGTCAAAAGCACGGTGTGCAATGACTGCTATTAAAAGTAAGATGCAATATAGGCACAGGCACAGCATGGATTGAAAGCTCTCGGACCGTGCCATGAATCTTACAAGATCGAGGAAATACTATCAGGCTTATGAAACATGGGGAGTTGTTGTTGATTTTCCAGCAGCCCACTGACTCATGCACTCACTTCTTCCATGGAGCAGAAAAGAAGAGTGTGTGTGTGTGTGTGTGTGTGTGTAGAGAGGGGGGGGAGAGGGAGAGAGAGAGAGAGAGAGGGGGGAGATGGGGAGAGGGGGAGAGAGAGAGATGAGGGGGAGAGATGAGGGGGAATGATTAGACGGAGGGAGCAGCTGCTCTCCTCAGTGTCATGAGAGGGAGGCGGCTGGCCTGGCCTTAAAGGGGAACGCCGGGGGGTTCAAAGCAACCAGCTTGGATGCCGCTAAAGGCTTCGCACGAGCTGCGGGTCCTAATGGCTAGCATTCGAGTGCAATCTGGGTCCAGGACTGGAGACCCATATAACAGCACCTGCTTTCAGCGCTTACATGATACCTTGAACGTGAACGACCCGTGGATGCGCACACCTGCGCATGCACACCTGCGCTCAGACAAAACTGTGGATTGGTTGCAGGTGAGGTCAAAAGTCTAAAAGTTCAAAATGTATATAAGAGTATATAAGCACAGGTGTGCCTTTTTGACCTGCTTTAAGCTGTTGTGCCTAGATTCGGTCAGTAATTCTGTGTCATTTGCGTCATAAAACGCCCGTGTTGCTCTCCCTGCAGGATACTATTATCGCTCTGCAGGCCCTGGCGGAGTACGCTGTTTTCAGTGGATCGGAACTCATCGATCTCAACGTAGAGGTTCAGACAGATTCCCTAAACACAGTGGCTACATTCAACATTGATGGGACTAATTATGGGCTCTACCAGACGCAAGAGGTTCTCCTTGTCGCTGTTTATTAAATTCCCAATTTTACATTTTCTATTTACTCGTGCAGTGAAATGAGCTGGAACCCTTGATAATGACATGGTTCTGTTATGTTTTAATTCTAGATCGAGGCGGAGACAGACATACAACTGCAGGTCACAGCGGAGGGAAAGGGCTTTGCTCTCTTTCAGGTATCCGTTTTTTACTGGCAGAGAGCATGATAATCTCCAGGCCCCAGAGCTTACACAGTATCTAAGTCATCAATGTGATGTGAGCACCTCATATGGTTTTGATGCTTTTTATGGGCCGTGATACGTACTTTTTTTTTTGACCAAAAAGATACGTACTTGATGCTCTGGAGAGCTCCCCACTGGTGGGAGATTACGGTGTCTGCTTCAAAAACTGGCCCTCGCAAGCACTATATTAGCAGCTGGAGTTCTCCCTGCAAAGAGCCTTTTTGCCAGTGCCTGGGAGACTCCAATTAGTAAGGTACTGCATTTGAAAGCAGCAGTTCCACAGCTGTGTGTGATAATCTTCTCCCTCTTAAGTCATTTCTGCTTACTTGTTCTATTAAAAAGCTTGTGCTTTTTTGTGCGGAGGATAACTGGGGTAAAGGCTGCAGGGGTTAAAGAGTGGCGCTGGTTCCTTTTTCCATCCGATGGCTCATTATTGGGAACCAACCAGCTGTCAGCCCTGTGTGACCGAGCTGTTTCCATTCACAGGTGTTTCCCTCCCACAAGCCGAGAAACCCCCACGACCCCACCCCACCCTTAGTATGACTTAACGTCCTTAACCCACTTTTTTTTTTTTTTTTCTTTTTTTTTTTTGTTCAAACAGTCATCAATCACAGATAAATATTTGAAAACGAGTCTGACCTGCTCAATCATTTCATTGTTTTGGTGTTTGTGCGGCTCAGCTGGCTTTGATAAAGTTTTACAGTCCCGAGCAGGCCTTTGTTGTCATGAGCTGGCCATCCTGACTCTCTGGCTCTGCCTGACAGATGACCGTGTTCTACAACGTGGAGAGCGCCGGCTTCTCTCGGAGGAGGCGAGGAGCAGACATGCACGAGGCCTTCTCCTTGTATATAGACACCTTCGACATGGGCACTAAATATGTCCATCTTTTAATTTGTGTGAGGTAAAGTACCTAGTGACTGTGTTGTAATACAGCACAATACAATGCAATGAAATGCAATAGAAAGTCCTTTGTGAAGTTTAATTATTTTACCACTTTTCTTCTGCATGGAAGCTCCATGATCTAGACATTCACCACTGAGACCTATTGCTTCAGTTGAATGCTTCACATCTCTGTTTGCCTGACCTGTCTTCCACTAGCCTGTATGAGGGTCTGGGGCTGAACCGGACGGGTATGGCCATCCTGGAGGTGGGGCTTCTGAGTGGCTTTGTGCTGGCACAGGATAGCCTCCAGACGGATGACCTCGTTCGGAAAGTAGAGACCCTACCGGGAAAAGTCATCCTTTACCTCGACTCTGTGAGTTCTGCCACATATTGCGTCAACACCACTGTTGAATCAGTGCATATTGTAAGCTAGCAGAATTTTGCTTGTGGATGTACAATGATAATGTTGTTAGTTCTGATACCGAGTTCTGTTTTGAATGTCATTTATTTAAACATGAATACGAGGTAGAGGGCGAATATGAATTCTTTCTCAACCGTTCATTAAAAATGTATCTTTTCAGATTTCCACAGAGGAATTGTGCATTAACTTCCCCATATTGCTTGAGCACAAGGTGGCTAAAGTCCAAGATGCAGTTGTGGTCGTCTACGATTACTACGAGCCCCGTAGGTTGCCATTTTATTCTCAGTTTCCACAGGCATAGTTATGCATAACCTTTTTTACTATTCCTACGTATAGTCCTCTAATGGTTATTAGTGCTGCTTAATAGCTAATCCTAATTCTTACATATAGTAATACCACACCTCTGTCTATAAGAGGAAAGTAGACTTTGAAACAGGACCTCGTCTATTAATTCATTTCTTCTCTTTTTCTCTCTCTCTTTTTTGTTTCCTTTTTCTTTTTGTAGGACGGAAGACGGTGAGGATGTACAACTCCTGGATGAGGACGGACATGTCCGCCTGTATGTTCTGTGGGGAGGACTGTAGTGAGTGTGGAGGGTCTCACAATGACTATGACGACTACTATGTGTCAGCCTCCCCGTCTATGCACTGCCTGCGTGATGTCCACCTTCTCTCTGTGGCACTTCTTCTTCTGTCTCGTGTCTGGTAGTAAAGACCTGTTGTATACATGCATATTTAGGACCTTTTTTTGTTTTTAAAAATAACAAAGAGACAGTCTCATTTCAAACAGGGCCAAAAGGGGCAGCAAGCATAGCTAGGGATGTTCATAGTTTAATCAAATGGCTCATGCCATCTGGATACATTGTTGTACCATGTGAGTTTTAGTCACTTTTAATGCACTGTAATTATTTGTATTATTCAGTTGTTACCTTACGTAGAAACGTATAATGTCTTATCCTGATTATAAGCCATAGTATGGGTAGGCTGAACTGAAATTAAACAAATATGCTTTTGTGTCTTCCCTCTGTACAAAACTCTCCAGATTCTTTTTTTCCACATAAAAATAAAAGGAAGACAGATAGACAGACAAACAGACAGCAGGGAGATGTTGAACGGCTTTTAGCGCTCTCTGTAAATCACAGCGCGTAAGCATGTATGCTGCTCTGGTTCCGCTGAAGAGCGCCAACAAATCGGTCCCACAATCAAAGGGATTGAGATGTGAGTAGGAAAGAGAGGGAGAGTTGTCCGACTTCAAAGCAACTCCAGTGTGATGGAGTGCCTCAGGAGCCACAGAGTTGGAGCAGATATCTTGATCTTTTCCTCTCTTGATCAAGAAATGCAGACACTCATATTTCTTTGATTCCCATTAAGATGCTTGTCCTTTTGATGGAAATGGTAACAGCCCCAATGTAGAGATAATATATCAGTACATTCAACAACAACTTGATTTACTCTGCACAGGTCACCTACTTTTTCATTAATTTTGATGTCTGGATGTAATCAAGGTGGTGGTCATATTACCTTTTGAGATGGTTGGAGAATGTGACGCTCAATATCACTTGAATGAAGTATGAATGAAGAATGAATTGATAATGAAGTCTCCTGTAGGGCCTGGATGTTTGACATTGTGTGACTAAGGCCAGACTGAACCAATAAGCAGCCGAGTCATGTACTTTCATTTCCTCTCATTCAGTGTAGAGCATAGCTTACTTGTGCTGAGTAAAGGCGACCTATTGAATATTACATCACCACCCATGTATTCCTATGATATTACATTCTTGTTGAAGTGCAAAGCATATGCTTACTGTAAATTCCATTTACCCTATGCTTTGATCCAGAGCACCGTTACACACTGAAGGTGCACTTTAAACAAAGACCTACAGTAGGTTCTCCGAGAACCAAACGCATGGCCTCGGCGTTGTAAATGTCAAGCTCCTCAAATTTGAGCCCTAGGAACTCCTCACCTTGTCGGATCTGCTCCACTCACCTCGCCTCCTGGTTCCATGAGGGAAGCCTGGCTATGCTTAATGGATGCCTGCCAGCTTGGGCCTGACACATGGAGTCAGCACAGGGACCCCGACCCAGATGGAGCACTCCTGCCCCTGGGGCACAGGTTCTGCCGGTAGTTGCTCCTGCACTCAACCTGTTTCTGCTTACCCCTGCGAGGGGCCTGGGGGACACCGTGTTATGACCAATCTGTACGTCTTCCGCTGAGGTTAATGCACATCCTGATTTGGACCGGAGACGCACCAGCCCGTGCGTTCAGCCCCGTTAGCCTGCGAAATTATCCAGCTGACTTGAAGGGGGAGGAAGTGTGGAAGACGGAACCATGAGTCCCGGCAGGAGCAGGCAATGAAAATATTTGCAGTGGAGATGATATCTTTTGAAGGATTCCTGACTTCTCATGACTTGCTCTGGCAAATAACGTGTGCTTTGTATTTAGGGAAAATTTATTTGATGAGGGATTACTGATCAAATATAGCTAGCTTGGCAACAGTGTAACACAGCCTTGCAATTTCTGGGACAATTGTGAGCAGAAGGAAAACGAAGAAGAATAATAGATGAGCAACAACATGGCCCCTTCACATTCTCTGTCAGAAGAACGGCCTAAAAAAACAGTGACGTCTCCCGACAAAAAAAAAACGCCCAAACAAAAACATGCATACATCAAAAGCACCACCTTAAATAAACAAGTCCCCGCAGCACACATCTTGGCCGGCACGCCTCTCGGCTCTCATGAGAACGCGCCGGTCACTATTGCGGAGGCAAAAACATCTCAGAAGTCAAACCAAACACATGTCTCAGAAACCTCATCACTTGCTCATAATTTATCAGAGCGGCGTGTATGTCGACGGAACACATGCATCCCAGGCACTGACAGCGATCCCTGCTGAGATGAAAAGACCAGCGGAGGAATTTGTTGAAGTGATGCTGGGGCTTCGGCATATTCATAAAAGAGGAACGGAGAAAATAGCAACACCCCCTCCCCCTTACATTCCAATCAGCAAAACTTTGTAAATGCTTTACCATAGTTGTCAAGCCCACATCCAAACCATTTTTTTTACCCCAAATGGAAAAATACTTGAGTTTCAAGTAAGGAGGCCATAAGGTGAATCCAGCAGTCTTTTTTTTTTTGCACTTGAATTGACCCAGTTCACTTTGGCAGTGAAGACATGACACGCTCTCGCCAGCGCCACAATTGTGTCCAATTAGTGAGTAGTAATTGATGAGGAGATCTTTTGGAGGGATACGCGTGTGGACGGTGCTGGAGTCCATGCGCTCCAGACTCCAGACTTGGGAAGCGGCGGCCAAACTTGTTCACAGAGAGGCAGGGGGAGCCCAGCGTGGGAGCCAGCACTCACGGCTTCCTCCCCCGAGGCAGCTCAACATGAGTCACTGCTGAACAGCTCATCGTCATTCAGACGTTATGGATCTGGTCTGGACACAAGGCCACACTGACCGCCGCAGTATTTGGACGGAAGCCTTCTTGTTTCTTTCTTTCTTTTTTTTTACTGTGGGCATTTATCCACCACTAGATGGCAGACTTGGTCAAGCCAGTCTTTTGTCATTATGGCCAAGTTGGAACAGATATGGAGACTGGTGTTCATTATTGTGTTTATGCTGTCTTATGAGCCCTAAGTAACAGTTCTCCAATCCCAACATCCATCTTTGGATAAAATGGGGAGTTTTGACAGGGAATGTCAGGTACATATCACTGTTGTTTGACACTGCCAACTTTCAAAAGAAAATGGACAAATAATCCTGTTCACTTTGCTCAGCAGTTTGGGCAAGCGATGGAAACTCAATGTTCTGTCTCTCATCACTGTCCCTCTCCTCTCTAACATCAACAAACCTCACATGCCTGATATACCCAGGCTCTAACCACATTTCATAGGTATATAAGCACCACAGGAGAAATATCGGAGTTTAAGTCACATAACTCAATGATAACAAATTAGCCTCTGTTTCCTAACATAACGAGATTCTGCTGCCTGTTAATCATCGACCCCAAAGGATCATGGGATGAAAACTCACTCTTTGGCAAAAGTAGTCAACATTTTGGACCTATAAATGCACTGCATCTGACTTTTTGGCCTGCTGACATCAGTTCAGCTCTTCTACAGTATATGAAAAAAGAAAGAGACAGAGCAGAGGAACGTCTTTAAGAAAGGCACATTCCTCCAGAATATCCAGGCGAGTGTTGAATGCTGTTGCTACACACGTACGCACAGGCACACACATACACACACACACACACACACACACACACACACACACACACACAGAGCCGCTCATACAAGTTGAGCCAGCAGAAGTGCTCTCCTCCCAGCGGCTTGTATGGAATTCTATCCATAGGGATGATTTACTCCCAGGATACAGTTACAGACTCAACCTCTGGAATCCTCCACTCCATCAGCCCTAGACACGCACAGACCGAAACACACATACACACACACACACACACACACACTCTCTCTCTTCTCTCTCTCTCTCTCTCTCTCTCTCTCTCTCTCTCTCTCACTCCAAGCCCTTCAGTTGGTTCCTATGTTCATAGAGGAGCATTGGGAGAGGGGAGGTCTGAAGTCAGAGACGGATCACTGCAGTAGCAGCATGACGATATGGTCCCAGAGCTCTGCTTGCGGGGATTAACGACTGACCGCAGGACAGTGGTGCTGATTGAGCATCTTCCCCTCTGGACTGCTGCTCATCCACCTCAGACTAATTACTAGCTGCAGGGAGGCGGCCATGCCCCCTTTCTCTCGCTTCTCCGCAGTGAGTTGGCTGTTCACTGTTTGATTATCTATGGCGCTGCAGCAAGGGATTAGTCACTCACATTAGTCATTGCTATTGGCGTCCACTGTGGGACTGAAATGGCCTCAATGTTTGTCGTTCGATGCATTTTGAAACTGAACTCATGTAAACACAGCGATTTAGCCTCCCAGCACGCACTGGGCCTTGTGTTTGGAAACAAATCGATGTCTGAGAATGGCTAGATGCAAATACCTCTGGGAGCGGAGCAGATTTCACTTAAATATTGTCATGGAATCAAAACAAAGTCAAATTGCTGGCCTTGTTAATGTAGTCATGGGGTAATCCAGATGAACGCAATGATATCCCACCCAAAGGTCATCATTGCAAGAGGCCTAGCTCCATAATCTGGTTCTTGCATGTCACATGTGCACAGCCCTCACAGGAGCCTGCAGGTTGTTCGAACCCCCATGTGTCCAATCATAGCCCACAACTGGTTATGTGTCCTCTGACAAGCACGTGTGTGTCAGACTCACAGGCCTGTAAAAAAGTGTTGCCCAGGCAACAGTGTAAATAAACAAATAAAAGTGCTGTGCCACTTGCTGACTTTGCATTATTAGCAACATAATTATAGCTTGCAGGGAAAGGCACAAAGCTTGGAGAAATCAGACATTCTTGGCAAGTATTTCAGTTGGAGACAACGACAAGGACATGATGCAAAAGGTATGTTTTTTATTTTAGGCTGAAAGAACCATTCAGAAGCAGGACATCGATATTTAATTAAGGAATTTCATTATGATTTGTGCTTTAACCCAGCTGTCTCACAGACCAAAAAGCCTATTTTCCTAATCAGAGAAGACATTACTGCATGACAGTGGAGGCATTTAGCTGTTCTGGGTGAGTGTGAAAAGGTCAAGAGCTGACATCTCACTGTTTATGGTGGTCATTAACTTCCTAAATAACCCATTCAAAAATTAGAAAAAAAAAACTCTATCCAAACAATCTGTGATTAAATGCTAACAGAGTTTGAGGGGACAGCAAGGACTTCTTAAGCTTCCTCTCACTTTTGGAATGGGGAGTTATCACTTTGTAACACAAGACTTCGATCTTAAACTGCATGTGCACCGACTCGAGTTCCAGGCGTTGGGAGGGAGGGCGAAAACTTTTCTCATTGGGCTACCTCTCTTCGCGGATTATCACCTCTTAAGACGAAAAATACTCTCGAAGCCGTCTCTGACGAGAAAATGACTCCAGAACAAAAGAGGTGAGAGAACCACTTTTTTGACTTCGCTGTCTCTGACAGTGGATTTTCAGGTTATCACTTTTCACACATCATACGCCCTCGCGTCCTATGACATGACAAGTGAGAATGAAATCAGAACACGGTGGCTTATCGCACAAAACACATCTAGCCCTCCGCAACCGACTTGAACTTGGCGGCGGCTCAAAATGATATCATGCGCGTGCTGGGGCCGATGGGGAAAGTTCTCATTTGTTTCAGACAAACAACCAAACATGACCTTGCCCCTCGGGCCCAGCTGAGATGAGGCGAGTGTCTGGCAGGACGTCACATTGCGTCTTGTGGACTCATGGAAAGTCCTCTACGGACATCCCACCCAGGGTTTTTATTTAAACAAGCGCGCTCATAATTCAGTCTGGGCTCGCTTCAAAGAGACAGAACCCGGCCCTGCCTTGCCGACGGTGTCGACCCACAAATCTATCTCCTCCACACCGGCATCCCCTCCCAGGATCTGTGTGGTGTTGCAGTGGATCATGGGAAAGGGCAGAGGTCGGGTCAAGGAGGTGGATCCTCTCAGGACAACTGCCTCTCACCTCCGTGGTGAGGATTGATGCATGCCCTTTCGCCTGGGTGTGTTTTGTGTGCCGTTATTTGTTTTTGGTTTGGTTTTGGTTTGCTTCTCCTGTCTCATTCTGGACCCATCGCACACCAGCAATGATAATAAACACAGCGTTTGCCAAAGTGCACATAGCTGAAAACTAAAAACCAATTACATAAACAGTCTCCTCCAGTTTGATGTTTAATTGCCACAAATTAAATCAAGACTTAAGGCCTGAAACCATTATCAACAATACTGAAGCTCATTGGACAACTAATAAATAGTATTTGAGGGCACATTTTCATAAATGCAAAAGCCAGATATGACATAACTATGGAGAACATGACGGATTTATTCCTGGAGCTGGAAAAAAAGTAAAAAAGGAAAGTGGTCCTCAAACAACCAGATCCTGCCTATTTTAGAGGGGGAAAAATGTGCCTCTTAACTTAGAGGTCAAAAGGTCACTCCCTCCTGTGCATACGTGCGCAGAATGGGTCACATCTTGCTTCTGCAGTGAGTCGAGGAGAGTGAGTGGGTGAGTCAGTCAGCCGGTAGCTCAGGTAGTTTATGGTCCCTTGAGTGTGAGGGTTCCAGCAGGAGTATCCGGATGAGTGTCCACTTCCAGGAAAAGAGCTGTGTCATTGGTGAAGGGGGCCAGCGAAGAGGGGGATACAGAATGAGAGAGAGAGAGATAGTGAGAGAGAGAGAGAGACGGGTTGCTCCACTCTCTCCACCGTGCTGGCAGTCACATCGCTGGCTTCCCTGAAGTATGCGTGAGCTGCGTTTCTATCAGCTTGTTGTGCCGCTAAACACATTCCGTTCCACTGAAGAAGTTTTGGCCTCTGCGCCATTTGCATGGAAGATGTGGTGTGAGTGGATGACATGACCCCTGGCTTGCCGTGATATTTCACTTCCACTAATACACATTAGGTCAGATGTTTAAAGTAGAAGCTCAGTTGACATGGTTACTAAACGACTGACCTCAAAACAAAGACTGCAAAAATTTACGAAGACCAATAACAACAGCGTGTCCCGTCTGTGAGCAGTGTTGGAGAATACAATGCAAGTAAATGTTTTAGTGAGGCATTATTTGAAGATTTGGTCATCCTTTTTAGGTGAAACCAAGTGTGGAAGAAGCCTCACAGACTATTTAATGGAGAACTTTTACTAATGTTTTAGCTCTTAATTGTAGCCTGGGGAGCTGTTAGCCCCGAAGCTAGAGGCCTAGCCAGTCTCCTATTAACAGAAGTTTGCTCATACCCCCAGCACAGCAGGAGCCTACTGACACACTTGCTAACAGCTACCTCACATTTCAATTTTACCTTACGTCACAGCTTACCATCAGTCTAAACATGTGTCTTTTTTTCTGGGGACCACCAATATTGTTTTAAGCCACAGGTTCTCAAACTTTTATATGACCCCCCTAATCATTCTACACTGCCATATGTATACATAATAGCGCCTAGGTCTGGCCTACTACCACTACTATTACAGGGATTGGTGATGCACTGACTCAGTTTCCCACAACTCTGCAATCTCAATTACATATGAAACAATGTTAAATATTTTCAAAGTGTTACCTAAAAGATAACATTTTAATGTGCATCCGAGAGTTTGGGGCTATTCTTGCATTCTACGCAATCGTCACTCTTCAACATAGTAAGCTGTTCCTGTATATCTAAAGAGAGATGTTGTAGGCTACATTGCGTTGCAGACAAATGGATCCATAACAGCGTTAATTCCGATGTAAACATAGCAAATACTCAAGTCGTTATATTGTAGCCTATTTCTGGAGGTTTCTTTGGAAAATTGAATCCTCATTGAATCCGCAAGTTAAACGTTTGCTTGTTTGTAGGCCTTACACTAAGGCTGTGTATTGATGTTGTGACAAGCTATGTTGTTGTAAGAATGTGAAATGAATAAATATCAGAACAAGAGGCTTTTGCGCAATAGCCAAAAGATAATAGAGTTTGCGAGGTGGAAAACAAGAGGAAACTAGATGTACCGCAAAGCGGTACAAAATATGACCGCCGCCCAGTCCAGCACATTTTTTCCACAAAAATAAATCACGCTGAAAGGCCTATATGATTCTAACTGTCTCACTAAATTGCATTATCTACACTCAATTCTCACTGGTATCTGCTAGACAACAAGTACCAAAACATGATTAGTTCATAGATTTCACATGTAAAATTCATTTTATACAACCCCACCCCCATCTTGCCTGTTCAGAATTTCATTTCTGAGAAATTCTTGAATTGTGTGCATGTGTGCGTGCACACGTTTATGTTTATGTGTGTGGTTGTGTGTGTGTGTGTGTGTGTGTGTGTGTGTGTGTGTGTGTGTAGGTGTGCGTGCTTGTGTGTTTGTCTGTGTATGTATGTTTGTGCATGTGCATGCATGCGTACAAATGTCCACTATGTGAGTATGTGTAAAACGTATGATTACTGTGAATGTATGTGTGTGCGTGTGTATCTGTTTATGCACATGTGTGCACATGGAATGGGTTAACATGACCCCTGGAGGCAAACATACGAAAAAAATTGGTCCTCCTAAACCTTACGGTTCTCAAGATATTCACAGAAAACTGTGAGGTTAGATGTCTACCCCGGTCTTTCAGTGTCCGGGAATCCTTGACGGAAATTTGGACATGAAAAAAAAAAAAAAAAAAAAAAAAAAAAAATCTGACTAAACCTATATGACCTATATGACCTATATGACTTCGCTGCGCGGCGGTCATAATAATAGCTTTTAAAATGGCCATTTAATTTGTAGCATTATATAATGCATTGGTGTGCATTTTAAAAAAATAAAAAAATAATTCTCAGAATCAAATTGTACCCGAAGATCTGTATTCAAGTACATCATCACTTATAACTTAATTACATCAGCATAGTAAATGTATGTACCATATGGTTGCTCTTGTTTGACATTATCCTTTTAGCAGATTTTCTGGCCTGAAACAGCAGATTAACTAAGAAGGAGGCTTTTCAATAGATTTAGCTGATGTCTGTCCCAGTGTGGATGAAATGACTGAGACTAGTGTTGAGTGAGTGAAGCAGCAGACATAACTAGGTGCTCCTTTAATGTTGGGCATTGTCTTATGTCACTGTAGAAAGACTTAAAGATATAAAAGGCAGCCAGGTGAGACGTCATCTTATTTTACCGGCAAATTCTCGACATGAGCGAATCTGCTAGATATTTTCTATGCAGGAGAACGGCAAGTGGGTAAAACCGGTGAACCCTTTCAACCAGAGCTGTGGAGCTCATATGAGGGTTTCAGTGGCATGTAAAACAATATGAAAAACTCCAGCAGCAGCATTTTTCACCACTGCGTGAATCATAGCGTGTGTCGGGGCTCCGTGCCCGGAGCGGAAAAGCGAAGCCCTCTGAGACAGCTCCCCCCCACCCCCCAAATACTGGTGGGAAGGAGTCACCGCCTGAGCGTCCATCCTGGAGCTCCCAAAACGACCTGTGTCAGTCAGACACTGGCCCAGACCCAGTCAACAAGGTCGGGCAGTCGTGTTACTCACTAATTGCCTCACACCTCGGCCTTCTTGGACAAGGCAACACATATTAAAAACATACAATGGGAGTTATTGTTCCCATCACTTCTTATTTGGAGTGTATTCAAGCCTTTTAATCTCTTTTTTTTCTGCTCAGCAGCAATACATGCAGGCATTTTGGTTCAATCTAGCTGGGGAGAGAGCGACAGAGAGAGAGAGATGGAGAAAAAGGGAAAGATTTGGTGGGGAAGTTGGAACGGTTTTCTCACGAGTCACACTTTCCACATTGTCCAGAGTGTGATGAAAGTGTGACTCCTCGTGCCAAGCCTCTTACGCTCGCCGTGGCAACAAAAGGCTGGATTTCTGAATGGCCTCAGATGAATCTGGGGGTCCACTCCACATGTGGATCTCTTGGGGCTGTGGGGAAGTTTGGAGTACACGGCTTCATCATGGCTTTTTATTGTTCTGAGAAACAAGACACGTGGATAGGAATGCACAAAAGTATACGCACACATACAGTATATCATACAGTATATGCTAGATCTGCTGGCCTATTTGTCTATGGCTAAAGCTGTTAACAGCTTTGAGAGGCAGAAGCCTGTGTATGGAGAGGAGCATAAGCAAGCACACAGATCCATAGACGTATGCCCATTTGTCAGTCTGTGAGCAGAGCTTAAATATACAGCATTCGTCAACTGTGGTGTGAAACCACAGAAAAGCAAATTCTGCTCTCTCTTCTCAGGCCACTTAAAAGAATGGTCTGAATTGATGTGATCGGTGCAATTAAGTGCATGTGTAGCTTAAGCCACCACAAACCAGATCCTCTACCAAGTCGCACTCACTGCCATGAGTGTCATTCGGCCATCCAGACCAGTGTTTGGGATTTTGCTCAATGTGGAATCAATCTCCAAGTTATGAATTTGATCTGGTTGCTTAACTTAAGCCTGCTTGGCAGACTTTCGGCTGGGGAAAGAAATATGCAATGGTGAGTTGAAGTCTATACGGGAAACCCTGTGCACACACACACACACCAAGACACAGCCAACCCCAAACCCCCACCATTGCCGCTGGCTGCTTTGCTCACCTTATAGCCAAGTTCAGGAGGTCTTTTGAAGAGGGCCTCCTCGATGTGTGGGATTGCTGATGACTTCTGACACATGTTGTATATTTCATCCAGATATATGTATGCAGTTTGACATGAATGAGCCACTAAAAGAAGAGAAACGGTCTCCAAGTGTTGACTTTGACACACCGATGCATTTTTGTCCAGGTATAATGGCCACAGGACGGAGAGTCCAGAAGCAGACTTCCACAGGCAGGCGTCCGTGCCTCTTGAACCATAACAGGGTCAAACTCCTCATAACGGAGATTTACGGATCAAATTTACAGCCTGCATGACAGAATGACATTTCAGGCCTTTGATCCACCTATGATACCGACTGAGTGAAATGAAAGTTAAAAGAGTCATTTAACTCAGTCATCATGATGTAACACATGAATTATGTTCCAGAATGTTTTACATTTTTTCACCAAATTGGTAGTCTTGCAGGTAAGTAGTGTTTGTCTCAGATTGATGGTGTTTGTGTAAAGAAAGTATGCAGTCCTCTGTTTTCAGGTTAGAGTCTCCTTCCTTATCAGACTCTATTGTCTATCCCTGTGCTGTTGGCTCACAGACACACACACACACACACACAAATGCCACCCTTACAACCACTTCTCCACACACACACACACACACACACACACACACACAAATGCCACCCTTGCAACAACTTCTCTTTGGTGTGGATTTACCGTTGTCTAGACATAAACATGCGTTTATTACATCCACAAATCACAGCAATGACCATGGCAACCATACCAGGACCGTGCCGTTTACATCCACTGAAGTGCTGGCATTACAGATCCTCAGCAGCGCTTACACAGGCTTACACGGCCATGAGGCCGCACACACACGCACACACACGCACACATGCCTTCATCCTGGTAGCAGAGATTTGAAAGGGAGATTTGTGGAATCTCCCTTTTGGAAACATTTTCCCTCTCTGCTGCTTTTCTGTCTCTTTTTCACTCACACATTCTCTCTCTATCTCTCTCTTTCTCTCTCTGACTCACTTTCTCTCTCCCTTCAGGCCATGTATACTTTGTCTCTTCTCTGAATGTATGATTCTCCTGCGCGAGGTGCCACGTACTGAAGGTTGCCAGATCCGGCAGAATTATGTGCTCCCAGGAATTTCCTTTTGATGGCTCACTTCGAACATCTGAGATCCACATGAAGCCCGGTCGTCCCTGCATGCGCACACACACACAGAGGGGGAATGCGATCCGGACTCCCATAAAGACAGAGATATTACGCAGATTCGCGCAACACAGGTACTACACAATCCAAACAGACATCTACTCATGTACCTTGTGATGTCTCCTACATTTTGTTATCTTTTCTCATATTTCTGGAGGGTTGTAAAAAAATCAGCTGTGGAGAGCTGTGGTCATGTTCTTGTCAGGCTGATGGTCACAGTTTGACATGTGGGCATATGGGAGACATTCCCTCCCCGTTAGATGTGGAGATTAGATAACAGGGCCTCAGCTTTAAGTGATTGCATAGTTGTGTGAGAGCTGTGTGTGTTGAAGGGCACATGAAGTCAGAGTCTCCTGCACTATCTTTCCTCATATCTCCACCTGTGAGAGGAAAAGGGGAGGTGTGTGTGTGGGGGGCACAAAGGAGCCCTCACTCTTTGACCTCTGACCTTTTGTGACCTTTGTTCTACCCTCTGCAGTAATGGGTGTTGCTGAGCGCTAAAGATGAATAGTGAGTATCACACCCCTGTACTTTTCCCTGGGAGCCTCAGATAGTCCTGTCATCATGTGTACAGTACTCCACCATGTTTGGCTCTCCCTTTCAAAGCCAAGAGAGGGTCATCGCCAAGGCAACCCAAACGACAAAACAACTTATCACCAAAACACGTCAGGGTGTCACAATTCCACTAGACAAGTGTTCTTCACCCCGTTCCCTTTTTTACTCACCCTTCACTTTGTTTTGGAACCTCTTGAGCCGGTGGCTTGCTGCAGTGTCATGGTTGCAATGAAATGTGTAATGTACATAGAATTTGTCAAGCAGGGGGTGGAAAAAGAGCACCAAGTCCACATTATGGAAGTCCAGTACAGTATACTGAATTTTAGATTTTCCAGTGATATTGAAGTGATTGACAGTTTTGGTGGCCTGATGCACAAGACTAAATAGCGTGTTTGTGCGGAAGAAGCTACACATGCAGTGAATAGTCGAGATCATCTTGAGTCGAGTCGAGTCAAACTCATTTTCGAGTTCATACGAAAGAAAAAGCCTAAAATCAATAGGAGGTCATGAGGGCAAAGAAGATATGAGAAGGCGTTGATTTGACCTTCTCGGTCCCTGCAGGTCATTTGTCCTATCTCCTGTCTCTTCTGGTATGTTGGTCAAGGAGAAATACTAACAACTAGACTCTAGCCACAACTGCCCACTTCTGCGTACCTGTCTGTTGTCTGTGGTTATGTGGGGAGGAGAATGAGGGATGACAGAGCAGGTATCAGGGGACTGCTGCAACACGTCCCGAGTGGTCTGATCACTGGGCCAGATGGAGGGAGGTCGAGATGGAGGGAGAGAAGGAAGGAGGGAGGGAGGGAAGGAGGGAGTATGCATTGCACAACAGGGGGAGGCTGTGGAGTGTTAGTCAGCTGGAGCAGACAGAGTGGTCGAGGGACACATTGTACTGCTGCTGTCTTCCCTGCTGGACCAAAAAGGAGAGTTTCCATTTGACTCACACATACGCACACACACACAAGACAGATACACGTGTGTGTGTGTGTGTGTGTGTTGTGTGTGTGTGTGTGTGTGTGTGTGTGTGTGTGTGCGCATACACAGACGGCTGTAACCGCATACACACACTCACACACAAATGAAAGCATGTGCAAGTAGACCACAAACACTCTCTCTCTCTCACACACACACACACCATCAGCTCCAAGAAGGTCAGAGCTCTTGCGATGGCACTGAAACGAAGTCAATGCTTGAGCGGCTGTCTGTGTGTATGGCTCCGTCCCTCCCCTCTCTCTCTCTCTCTCTCTCTCTCTCTCTCTCTCTCTCTCTCTCTCTCTTTCGCCACGTCCATGTGACTGGCACGGACGTCACTGGTGCATACGGCCGTGTGCCATCCGCTTCAGTCAATCAGAGCTCATGGCGTTTTATAGACGAGCTGATGAGCCTAGAACGCAGACTTGAGGTGCAGCAGTTACCTCACCTGCCTGGTATGACGGAGAGATAGCTCCACGCATCACTCACAGACTCACTCAGGCAGCCCCTGAAATGGCCCCGCCAGCTGGTACTAGGCTACAAAAATGTCATCCTTCCATACGCTTCTGCTTAAAGTCATACTTGTCCTTTACGAATCCAGACAATTATACATGCTGATGTAATGTAATGCTTCGTAAAACGACTGTAAGCCTAACCTATTACAGAAGCTTTTGAAAAATCACCCACCATGAGGTAATACGTCCTGAGTGAATGTGACTGATATTAGCCTTTAAAAGTTCCATAAATTGTTTTTTTTTTTTTTGGTCTTCAAAAACTTCAAAGTATTTACACGAGGGCTGTTATTTGGTATGATATGAGCAGACTTTGGAAAAAAAAATGTCTCAATGTAGAGAATGGGAATGTTTATAGAGAATGTATCAGGATTTGTTTCCCCTCATCTGCATGTCACCTGTGTATCTACAGAGCGTGCATAACATCAGGCCACACGCTGAAGTCAGTGTGCATGGGTTCAGGTGAGGCCGGACAGATATGCAGTGTACTCCCAGTGTCTCACTGAAGAGATTTATTCTTTACCAGTAACGCAGAGGTAAGGGCCTCCTGCAGCTCCAGATACTTTGCACTCATTTGGTATCCAAGTAACACGACCCATAAATGTACTTTTATGCCTTTAATTACTACATCCACGGGTGCTGTCATTAAAAACATGACCAGTTGGGGGAATACACAAATGTGCAATCACACACCCACATGCACGCATACACACACACACACACACACACACACACACACACACACACACACACACACACACACACACACACACACACTGCCAGCTCTACACACATGCCTGTTATGGCTACTCTACATACCATCTTTATACCAAGGTATTTCTTTAGCCCCGGGCTGTAGAATACTTTCCAGGCCAGCTACATAAACACAGCCTAGAGTTCCACTTTCCACTCATTAAAAGCCTGCATGCACACATGATTAATTCGGCATCGTCCACGTCGCCAGGTCCGGCACACGTTGACAAGTGCTGCAGGTCACACAGGAACTAGGTGCCCCGCTGTGAGTGAGCGAGCCCTATGGAGAGTTCCATAGGAGATCCCCGTTAAAGATTTGCTGAGCATGTATAGCCTCAAGGTGGCCTGTCACAATACGGCCATGTTTCATCACACTATAGCAGATTTATGTGCTCACTCAGGGCTAAAGCCATAAATGATAGTCTCTCCCACTTATTCTGTGGGAGGACTAAACAAACAGCTAATTTAGGGGGGAAATTTGCATCTAAGCCAGTGGTCTCAACTGTGATGCCAGCAGGGCTATATGATGGCATTATTAAAGAGACTAAAAATGGATAGATAGATATATCACATATCAATATACTATACTTGCGCTGGATTATAATTGATATAGACAAATATAGGTATGCATTATGCCGGAGGAACTTCATAAAAGTGAGTAGTCCCAGGTCAGGTTGAATGTCTCATTTTTTCTGTTAAAAAATGTGAGTGGAATGAAAATGAGTGTCATTCATTTCCATGAAGCTCCCGCCGGGAATGAGAAAACGTGCACTGTGTAAATATGCTGTCCATCAACTTTTTCTTTTTTTATGAAGAAAGTTATTAATCAGATCACCCGATATTGATTAAAGAAAATAAACCTCAGCCCTTGTTTTTCCTAAAAGAACCCCCCTTATGACCCATCAATAACTCATGTAGTTCTCTCCCCTTTGCACATTTCACAGTGCAAGGCAATTTCCCTCCAATTGCTGGTTTAAATTGTATGGCCAGGTAAATAACAATGATGAAAAGTAATAAACGGTGTCTTGTCGTGGCAGAACCACTTCGATGCCTCCTCCATATGGCCCTGCTTGTTGTTCTAAAGGTGTCACGCCCTCATCTCCTCGCGTCACAAGGAAATAATCACACGCTACTGCTCAATCAGACACAAACAAATTAAAACACAATGCATTCTTGCGAGGCTGAGAGAACGTCTGAATGGCTTTTAGAGTTCTAGAGTCAGTTCTCGGCCTAATTTCCTGTGTCCCTGTTTTCCTGACTCTCTTCCAGTCGCTGTAGGCGATGGTACCATGTCATAGTAGAAGAAAGTGCCACAAAATGATCTAAGGTTTTTTTTTTAGAGAAACAGAGAGTGAAAGACAGAGAGAGAGAGAGAGAGAGAGAGAGAGGAGAGGGGGAAAAAAAAGTTCCTAGGTAAATCATTAAAGCATCAAAAATCCGTCCATGTTTTACCTCAGTAAATCACGACTGGAAATATCTCCCAGATGTGTACCTGAACTCTTGAACAACTCATGAAAGTCAGGTCTTATGGATGTAGAGATTGCATGCTCTCTAATTTGTGCCACCATGCACCTTAAGACCCAGATGGATGGTGGACAGAGGTCAATGCTGATGCTGACAAGGTGTAGGGTGGAGGGCAGCTGTATAAAAGCCAAACATCAGCAGTGGAGCATGATGACACCCAAACCCAAAACACACCCCACCTCAGCTCAGCTCAGCTCATGCCCCAAGACAAGTGTGACATTGGAGATGGAATGTTACAGGTGGTCTGTTGTGATGAGAACACTTCATCATTCTCTCTTGTCTGCCCTTTACTGTAACCATACCTGTTAGCGTAGCAAGTGCTATGTCGTAAAGTGGAAACTCTATGTGAATATGTGTGTGTCGACTCACCTCTTGCCCCAGCTTTTGCAGCAGGAGCTGGGTGGTTTGGAAAAATCAGGTAATGGCTTTACATGAACTCTTTTGATAGGGACAAGGCAAGCAGAAACAATTATGGTAATACTATACTAGTTAATATGTCTCTCTCTCTCTCTCTCTCTGTGTGGGTGCGTGAATGTGTGTGTGTGTGTGTGTGTGTGTGTGTGTGTGTGTGTGTGTGTGTGTGTGAGAAAGACAGAGAGAGAGAGAGAGAGAGAGAGAGAGAGAGACAGAAAGAATGTCACAGAGATCGAGAGAAAGAGAGATGGAGAACAAGAAAGACATTTATTTTGACAATTCCCAAATGAATCATGGTGCTGAATCGCAGCTCTGTGGTGGAGGCAGGGCAGGACTGGGCTGGCTAGTGGAGGCTGGAGCCCTGGTGCTGCAGGGGTGCATGGGCACCTTGGCCAGGCCTGGGCCTGAGGGCTGGCTCTGCTTCCAGCTAGGGAGCTTATGGAAAGAGGAGAGGTGGAAAGGGGACGCTGGAGCCACAGGAAGAGTGAGAGTTTATGAGAGTCAGTTATTCATGTTCCTTTGCCATTGGACCCTATCCATGAGACACAGGGAAAAGGGAAGAGGGAGAGGCCTGGTTTGCCGTTTTCTTTCAAGAGTGTGCAGAGATGCATTCTAATCTTAGATCTTGTATTCAAACAATAATACTTCTTTAGGGCATTCCCACTAACAGTCACTTGGATCGATTTTGACCAGCTTTCGTTAGCACCCAATAAATAGCTCAAAGCTGTTTTTACTTTGAAATGCGGTAATTTCAGGCCAAGTCTCTGTTCTGAATTTTGGTCAGGAAGTCAATAAACCTTCAGTGTCTGCGGGTCAAAGTCGAGAGGAAGAGAGCTTGGAAGAATTTAATGGTGTCGTTCTTGGGAGCAAATGCACAGATGTTCATTTTATCAAACAAAAACAAAAGGAAACGCGACAAGTACTGGAGGCCAAACGTATTAAGAGTCAGATTAGGGTAGCATAAATGGAAAATGTAAAAAAGACAAAAATAACAATTAGTAAAAATCGCTCTCTCTCTCACACACTCTCACACACACGCACACACACGCACGCACACACACACACACACACACACACACACACACACACACTGTGAGATGAACTGACCTGGCCTGCATGCTGATGAGGGAGCCTGTGGGAATCTTCTCTGGAAGCTTCTTCGTGGAGTGTGAAGCTGTGGGAATTCAGGGAATGCTGGGTGTTCAAAACCAACAGGGTGTTCCCTGTCTGAGAACTGTCAGATAGCATTAGCAAGATGGATCTGACACACTGAGGGACCTCTGTCTCTGCCTGATGCCTGTACGAGTATTTGTTTGATTTGCATATTCTATCAATTCATCTGCAAACAAAAGTTTGTTTCATGTGCACACATCCACCTGACTGTATCCGACACATTGGTTTAATTACTGTATCTGTCACATTGGTTTAATTAAACTGAACCCTAACCTCTGCAATATTATTCATTTCAATTAAGGCCATTATCTGATAAAGATTGAAGCCATCAAATGAACACAGTTGTGCTCTAAAATGGAGGAGATCTGGTTTCGCAGAGATTTGGTATTAGTTTTTGCGATCTTTTGGGAGTTAAGAAGCTGTCATGACAGACTTTCCACTCAGGAAGACAATTTCAAAATGGCTATTTTTCTTTTTGGGTTCCCTTATAAAGTCATTGATTCGATCAGGAATTTCCTTGGCGCACCATACATTTGGAGATTTGTGCATAATGTTATTTATTTGCTCTAAGTAAGAAGGGATTAAATGTGACTCGTTGGAAGAACGACTAGGTTTCCACTGGAATTTGAAGATAGGGTTTGCTGTTTTAAAGGGCCCTAATTAAATTGACTGTGTTATTTCTGGGTATGCCGCGCTGTTGCAGCCCTGAAAAGGCCCTAAATCAATGTCTCTTGCTACTGTTTTGAAAGGAGAGAATTTGTGGTTTCTTCCATTTTAATCAAATCTCTCACGTAATACGTCTCGAAATGTCTGCAAAAAAAACCTCCTGGATTTCCCCCATTCATCACTGAAATATAATACTGATTATCTGTCTTTGTCTGTTTGGGAATTAGTGATATTGAAGCCTTTCAACTCAATCTCTTTCTCAGCACAACGTGTCCAGTTGATTATAAGCTCTCACTCATTACTTGAAGGCAAATACCGGTATGCCGAAGATTGCCAGCAAACCCCCTAGCATTACCGAACCACTCCACACACAGCACCAAATTTGGCATCCCAATCACAGAACTGCCAGAGGACCAGTCCCTGGGTAAATGAATGGAGGCGGGGGCTCTCCTCTCATGCCCCACCGTCCCCATAGAGTGGGACACATTATTCAGCCCCACCATCATTTCCCACACTCGCCCCTGATGATGTCATACCCGTTGCTGGAAAGACTTGAACCATCCATGATGTCAAATGGTGCTGACCTTACCATAAAGAGGGAGTCTGAATGGGAGATCCAATTTAGTGTAATTACACAGTAATAACAAGCTGCTGAGCCAGAGCCCAGAGCCCATGGGCAAAATGCGCCACGGAGGGGAAAAGTCCAGTGAGTTAATTCCTCTCTGTGGTCATTGCAGTGGAAATGGTCTTGGAATGTTGTAGAAGCCGGTTTCTGGGGTTGAGGGCGTCTTGGCTGGAGCCTCGTGCCGTGGAGTGTAGGGATGCACGGGTCGGGGGAAGGGGTGGGGTGGGGGTGGAGAGGAAATGGGATGTCTGCTTTCGCTCGTCCCCCAACGTCCAGAGTGAGAATGACCACTAGATGCCAGTGTGGATCTGCAGGGATGCTTCGGCTGAGATAGGGGCCCTCTCACTCATCATTTCAGGGTTTTTCTGCCTCCCCGTCCTCCAGACCCCCCCCCCCCGTTCTCTCTTTGCTCAGTTTTACTTCCCAGACCCCCCAGCCCCCTCCTCCTTTGGCCCACGTTGCAGAACATTCTGACAGGCGCGCCGCAGAGTGGAGGATATTTTTCCACTACTGCATTTCACCTCAGGGCGACCGCGTCTCGTAACACAATATCTCCACAGAGGTTGTCGGTAGGAACTAGCGACATACGCCCAACAATGCCTGGGTGCCAACAACCCCTGTCTGGAGAGCACCTATGTGTCTGAAACAAGCATTGTCCACATTTATGGCAGTGACGTCAGGGATGAATCAAACCCCTCATTCTCCATTGTTTCCTTTGCAGCATAATTATGTATCTGTGTGTGTGTGTGTGTGTGTGTGTGTGTGTGTGTGTGTGTGTGTGTGTGTCTGTGTGTGTGTGTGTGTGTGTGTGTGTGTGTGTGTGTGTGTGTGTGTGTGTGTGTGTGTGTGTGTGTGTGTGTGTGTGTGTGTGTGTGTGTCTGGCTGTGTCTGTATTTGTGTGTATAGGGTAAGCCACTGTTGAATACTCACGTTTACTGGAATCGAATGACACACTGCAAAGAATATCCAGCGTCCAGCGTGCCACCAGATGCAGGTGTTAAAATGATTTGCCTGAGCTACATGCGTAATGCTCTGGTCCTGGTCAGCTTCAACTGCTAGCTTTGTTTTTCCATTTGTTGCACAGTAGCAACATAAACCATCTTATCACACAACTCCCTTGCTCTGCCCTGCAGGATGCGAATAACTAAAGCGAGGGCTGCAATACAAACATCTTGGCTTCGGGGAAACTTTTCATCCCGGCATCGATTTAACCCCCTTTTTAGATTTTAAAACCATGCTAGACGTGGATAAAACGTATGCTCTCCTCCCCATCCCATAAACCACTCTAAATATAACCTCAAAGCGTCATAACAGAGAAAAGTGCCGGGATCACTTTTATTTTCCTATGGAAAAGGGTGTTGGGGAAAAAAAAACTGGAAAAAATAACAAAGACGAGAACGGTATGAGCGATTGAACACTCTCCCATGTGTAACCTCAGGTTAGTAAAGGGGAAAATATTTAGCATGGACAAATATTACTTATACTATCCCGTAATAAAATACAATCACCTTCAAAATAAATCCGGGGATATGCAAATGTCTAAGAGTCAAACTCTCAACATTCCCCCTTAATAGAGGAAAATGCTCCATGCGTCATCCACTTTTCACTTCAAGAATCTAATGAGAGGAGGCACTTCTGCGCTCTCCGTCTCCTCTCTGAGCTCTACTGTGTGGTGATGGCATGCCTATGTGACTCCATATCAGACCCCCACCCCCAAGAAAATGCATCAACTTCACAGACATAGACACTCAAACATAACAGGGCATTAAACTCAGCTTATTCTTGCTGTGTGGGACATATAGTTTTCCCCCTTTGCCAATTAAAAGAATACGTGCTTTCTCTCTGCAGTGTGAGAGGACGTTTGTGCAATGTGCCACCCATGGCAAACCCTGTGGAAAAAAAACAAACAGTGGGTTGACACAATGGAATCCATGAATCAGCCGCACCAATGGTTATTATTATGAAGTGTTTTTAATGCATGGGAGTGTTTTGGTCTGTGGCCCCACTGTTTTTGTTCGGCAGCGGCGGTAACTAGTGATGCCTTGACTTGCACCGGAGCTGGAGAAATGAATTTGTTCCACACTTTTCCACTGCTGAGGGGCAGAGTTGGACAGTGGCAGTGTGATGACTGATGAAGCACGTGCCAGAGGCTCATATCTGCTCCACAGCTGCTGTGTTTTGAAAGGCTTATCCCTGTATTTGCTTTTGCATGTTCGGATTTAACACTGTGCGCAGTGCTTACTGTGTGGTACTCTTTCTCTCTCTCTCTGTGTGTGTGTGTGTGTGTGACTGTGTGTGTGTTTGTGTGTGTGTGTGTGTGTGTGTGTGTGTGTGTGTGTGTGTGTGTGTGTGTGGGTGCGTGTTTGTGTGTGTGTGTGTGTGTGTGTGTGTGTGTGTGTGTGTGTGTGGTGTGCTTGCTTTTGCGTGTGCATGCGCGTATGTGTGTGGGGGAGCACTTAATGAAATGTCCATGTCAGGGAGTACCTACTTACTCGCTTGAAGCCAGTTTCCAAGTGCTGCGGATGCAGATGGATTTGCATGACATGAATGTTGAACTGTTAAAAAGTACACAAACCATCCCACAGGGCTGGTGGGTGATGCTTAATGTGCATTATGCCAAATGAAAGATGCCAAGAGCCTATACGAGCCTAGTGCTTTCAGACTCAGTTAGCTGAACCTCTCCCAGACTTCCAATAGGTTCACTGTGGGCTATTCAATTTGTAGACATAACCTAGGCAGAAAACATACACATGATTTGGGCAGCTGAGAGTGAGTCTAAGCTTGTGTACACAGATGAGGGGGAGACAAGGAGAGAGAGAGAGAGAGAGCGAGAGAGAGAGAGAGAGGGAAGAGGGAGAGGCTGATGAGGCACCATATGTCCATAACCTGTTCTCAGAAGGTTATAGTGCGGCCTGAGGGAGACCCACCACTGCCAGTTTCCCACCTCTCTAGTCTGTTCTCATCAAAGGCACACACACACACACACACACACACACACACACACACACACACACAGACGCACTCTCGCCACACACAAGTCAGCACTTCCCTCTCTGTAAACATTCAACCCAAAACCTTCCTGCAGGCGGTTCCTCTCGCTCGCCTTCCCCACCTCCCAGCCACCGTGACCTAATCTGTTTCCAATGCACAACAAAGCACATTAACCAGCAGACTTTCATTGTTTCCCTTTGCATCCCCGACTGCTCTCTGCTATTGGGGTGACCGCTGTCCACATCCTCTCCTCTCATGCCTCTTTCTATCTCTCTCTCTCTCCCTTACACACTCTCTAGTTCTCTCGCTTTCTCTCTCTAACTCTCCCTCTCTCCCTCTCACTCTCTCTCTCTCTCCCTCTCTCCCTCTCACTCTCCCTCTCTCCCTCTCCTCTCTCTCTCTCTCTCTCTCTCTCTCTCTCTGGGTCTCTCTCTCCCTCTGTCCCTTTCTGGCATGTGTAAGTAATTTGCTGCACTCTTATGTGAGGAAACTATAGGAGCTCTGGGTTTATGCGTCTCTGTTAAGTGTTTTTAATTAATGACTTCTTTGTTGCTGTAGTGCTGCAGCAGCTTCACAGTGAACTCGTTTCTGCCCTGACACCACAGGAAGGAACTTGCGGGGGAAGATCTCATCTTTGCTGGAACTAACTCACATACCCTCCAGTGCCCTGGTTTGCTCCAAAATGATGGCCTTTGGAAAATATCTCTTCCTGTGTTTGTAAATAATACTTGATGTCTTCGCATAGCTTTCTATATATAGCGCTCACAGGAACAAATCCTTCCAGGCTGCTGATGCATAATGATTGTGTGTTTTTTTTAAATATATCTCACTCAAGGGAATCTGCCCACAAGTGTCTCATCTCCAGTTGCTAAAGGTGCTGTTTCTCATTTTCCTCTTCCAATATTTCACAAGCATTCTTGTTACGTAACCGAGAAGCATTCCACAACAAGGTCAGATCTTTACTATTTGCATTAGAGACCTAGGAAATTTCACATCTGAAAGCCCTTTTTTCGGTCTCTTTGAGCACGTTGCATTCTTTGCAATGAGAAGTAAACAACACCTCATACTTTTTTGATCAATTAAACAGGCTCTAACTGAAAACATTACCTCAGTTACTCTCAATCAGGCTTTAATCAATGCTTTGCCAAAATAAATATGCGAGTGACACGACACAAGTGTCAAATAGCTAATCTTGCTCAAGGTAAGAATATTGTTGGCATTTGTTGTGATTTTTTGTAAGGAATGCAAAGCTGTGTCTAACCCACACCAAAGTGTACATACTCATCATTGCGTGCTGCCTCAGGAGAATATAGACAAGGCAACTAAATACTTTCACAGAATAGACGGGGCACTGGGTGGTTTTCTCTTTCACGTTTAAAGAGATTTTCAATTAACTTTATAATGCATTTAAATCAGGTCATAATAACCACACACTCAACTAGGAACAAAACCTTACTAAATATATCGTATGGGCATTTTATGTCCTTGAATCTCGACTTGAGCATGATGTCACTTCCCCTATTAAAGACCCTGCTCAAAACAGTGACAGAATTAAGAGTTTCATGGAAAAATGTGTGAGGAAAATATGTGTAACCTGAGACTAACAGCCTTCTTATGTATATGAGTGTTCTCATTCTGTTCCGATCGGTGCTAAAGACATCATTTATGGTAATTAACACAATTGTTACCACTGCATGCAAAAACCACAAACCCCTTTGCCTTGAAATCCACAAGAGAAAAACACAAGAGAAGCAACTAGTGCCCATTTAAACACACACAGACACACACACACACACACACACACACACACACACACACACACACACAATCACACACACATACACACACTAGAACACACACAGAGGCCTTAGCCCTGAGTGAATTAGTAGACTAAACACCCTTTGCTTTCCCTCTTTGTGGTTACCATAGGTTGCTTGACCTTTTGGCAGTGATGCCCTGCACTGGCCTGCAATTGAGGCCGCCTGGGGATGCTCAGCTCGCAGAAACACATCTGTCGTTCCCAAACAACATGCCCCGCTTTCAGCACAACCCCTGGTGCGCAGAGGCCGCCAAGGCAGTGCATTTTAGCTAAACATTCCTCCAGGACTAAAGGAATCCAACTGGTTTAATACTAGAATAAAGCAGAACACGAACAGATTCCAATGTGACATCAAACAACAGCAAGTTATTCCAGTGAAATGGCTAACGCTCATTCTTTAGCCCGTCTGTGCGCATGGAGCAGGACCACGGCAGCAGCCGCAGGTCTGACTCCCCCTGGGCCACTTCGAAGATTGAACCCAGAGAAGGACCGGAGCGCACAAATAACTTTTTCAAACGTTAGTGGTGTGAGTGATTAATGTTTTGACGCGCAGTCGCGCACAGTGTCTTCCTCAGAGTCAAAACAACAACCTCAAGTCAGCAACGTATTACACTTAGGATAATGCTTTATATAGATACTTAAAGCGCTTTACAATGAAGGGGGAAACATCACGTCAACCACCACCATTGTTTCTTGATGTTGCCGGTTATTGTCTTCCTAATCAGTCCTGGAATGATTTCAATTATTGTGGCCCTAGTAAAAAGTTTCTCTTTAAGCAGATAAAAAAACTCACAAACACATGTTTGAGACCACAACTTTGATCAATCACATGATCACAGCTTTGACATTGGTAATGTTGGTGCTGCTTTTGCAAGCAATGTTGTTGCAATGTTGTTTATTTTAGATACAAACTAGTCTTAGTCTCATTATTTAAAAAATCTTGCCTACAGTCCTATTTGCTAGCACGGTGATACTGTGGGCCCTTGATCTATTTGCTAAGTATTATTACTGGATTACTGGATGGGGGCAGCCGTGGCCTACTGGTTAGCGCTTCAGACTTGTAACCCGAGGGTTGCCGGTTCGAACCCCAGTAGGCACGGCTGAAGTGCCCTTGAGCAAGGCACCTTGCAACTCATTATAAATGACCCATGTACTAAATGTCTGTAAAAGGTTACGGGGGTTGAGCAAGATGTAGATGTCTTTCTTTACAGACAAACATATTCAGCTGCCTCGCTAATTACTGTTAAAGCATGAGTCAATCAATAAAAATGAGTTTGAGAGCTCCCCCCCTCTTAAGCAACTCATAATTACACCAAATGGAGTCCGTAAGACTCCTCAGGCACACAGCGAATAAGCACTACCTCCATCCTCCATCACTCCTCTGCTCTCATCACCTCCTCTTGCCTAGTCCATTTCTTTCACTTTCAACCCCTGAGTCTGACTAAAGCTCCTACCTAGCCCCTAATTAGAACCATTACAATAGGCCTGAATGGTTTATGATTCCACTCGGTGAGCAGACTGTCAAGTACCTGGAAATGTATTATATTAATCGAGGCACCTTTGGAATTTGATCTATGTGGAGATTGTTCAATGCATTTTATACTGTAGACTCCGATGCCCCAGTTTCTTTTAATGACTCTGGATAGAGAAGGTGGAGGGGAATTTGATGACATCTTTGAATGACTCGTGTTATTGTGCAGACAACACACATTTCTTCTCATCAAAAATACCCAAAATTACTCAATTTAGTCATTTTCATATTTCAGTGCTATGCTATGTTGTTAAATAAGTTAAACATCATTTTAAGCATTTTAGTAGCACAATTGGATTGCTTGGTTGAACAATAGGTCAAATGTGTGCATATCTATGCTGTATCAGAGTAATGAAAAATTAACAGACACATCTCCAAACTTCTTCAATAATTTATGTTGCAGATGCAGTTTTATGAGTTTTGGAGCATGCATGTAATATTCACTTTCAGACTCCCACACTCACACAGAAAACAATGACCTTGCCCTGAAGAAGTCTGCTTTAACTTAAACTGTCCCTATCATTACACAAATGTTCCAAATGTCTCCTAATTTCGCCGAAGTTGAGGACACATTTGTGAGCTTACTCCAATTAGAAATGTTCCACCGAACTGTCCCCTCCACCCAAATGTCATAAAAAACATTTCAGGCCATGTAACTAGAGATCCATCCTCCATCTCTAAAACACCTTACATAAGGGATAGAAAACTGCACATGGCTCTGGCCTGCTTCATAAAACAATTTATTTTAACATCAGACAGATGCAAAGCCTTCTCACTTTAAACAAACAAAAGAAAAAACTGCACATTCACTATCAATTTGACAGAAAGCTGCCTTCTCCAAGACATTCAGAGACATTGTCCAGTTTCACGCTCTGAACAGCAAAGCAGTGCTGCTCCACCTGTGTATTCTAAAGGCGTCTGTTGGGATGGAATTTGGCACGTTCAAACTGACTTGGGCCTTATTACAATTTGACTCCATATATGATACAGATATTTAAAATAGGTGCTGATTGAGGACTCTTACACATTAGAACCCACATTAGTCTTCTCAACATGCAACTTCTCACTTTTGTTTGCACTGACAGCTTGCACTGACAGATTTGGGGGGGGAAGCCAGTAAAAAAAGTTATTATGTTCATGTTAGGGCTGCATGCATGAACATACAATACACACTAACTTCAGATGCGTTTTGGTGTAATCTTAGATAATGAACTGTGCTGTGCGAGTTAGTGTAATTTCCTACAGGCCTGATCTGCCAACATCTTGAGACTCCTCACGCGGTGTTGTTTACTCAGCGCAATGGGGACGTGTGCTCTGTGGCTGACACCTGGCCGGCTGGGGGAACTCCAACACATTTCTCCCTCATGCCATTACTTAGAATAACACCTCATTTTGCACCTGGACCTCACAGAGTCAGTTGTGTGTGTGGTTCGGGGAGATCCTGAGCAGGAGTAGTTTGTGTTACTGTCTCTTTTTAATGACTTCACAGACAACAACTTGAGCCTATGTGCACACGTTGTTTTGATGTCTCTGGTACTGAGTGGCCTTGTTGGAGCCATTCCACCACAGCGATGGAAAAATAGTCATTTTGAAGAGGGTGGCAGGTGTTCAGGTGTTTTGTGCCATTGGACAGCCTAACAGATCCTAACAGTCAAAGTTTCATCACCCTTCCGGACATGGTAAAAGCCAATAGTCGAGATGGTAACACAGAATATCCTCTCTCTGCTTCATGTTCTGATTCAAAGAGACACCTTAGGTCATACTTCCAGCATCAAAAGTTATAAGCTCAGCTGTCTCTACTGCTACTTTGTGATTTATTCACACCTGTCATTATCTGATTATTTTTATTTCCTCTCTTCTTTATCCCATAAATAACAAATTACCCTTTAATTAATTTTATAATGGACACACACACACACACACACACACACACACACACACACACACACACTATTTTTGAATAGATTAGAGGCCAGACTCAAATACTTCAGTGTCACTCTGATCCAACAATATTTGTTTAAGCTTTCAATAGCCAAGGAGCATAATTTCCTTAATAGGTTAACATCACTGATTTCTCAATTCAAACATAATAAGAGTTATTTTTTAAGGAAGTTTCCAATTACTTTTCATTTAGCTGTTTGTTTATGTATCAGGCAACCATTTAAAACTCAGTAAAGCAGTGGCTTTAATCTCTGACAACTCAAGGGCATTAAAATCATCATTAAAGCCCTAATAAAAACAAGAAGCTGGTCAGGACGACTTCCTTGCAGGGTAATCTGATTCACAATAGTCTTCAAATGAGTGGAACCATTGTTATGTTTTTAGGTAGCCAATTGCAACTATTTGTCCTTGAAGATTCATTATTTTGAAAACTGATATTGAAGGTTCCATTTTTTATCCTTCAGAGGGGGAAAAGAAAATCACAACTCAGCCAAGTCTGCTTTTCATAGATTCTGTGTTAGCATGAAGTCATATAAACATCCACATCTGAGTGCTTCAGTGAAAATGTGGCTAGTGTGTCTGTCTCTTCCTCTCTGTGTGTGTGTGTGTGTGTGTGTGTGTGTGTGTGTGTGTGTGTGTGTTTCACTGACTGTTTTTTTGTGTCCATTACCGGTCCTTTTTATCATTCGGTAGGATGTGTTGCTGGGCTCCATACAAACACACAGGGGCTACCAATGACTCACTGACCAAATATGCCCCACAAGATGGCAGTTGAAAGTGTGGAAAGCTCTGTACCATGACGCCAGTCATCATTACGACACACATCCACACACACACACATACACACACACACACACACACACACACACACACACACACACACACACACACACACAGTCTCATGCTTTTGTAAGGCTTGCGTGTGACACAGCACACGGTGTCTGACTGCTTGAGGAACCAAATCAGCCCAAAGTCCCTCAGCGCTCCCTCAGCTTTTGTGTTTTGGTACCAAGTTGCCATCTGCTTCCATTAGCTGCTAATGGCTCCACTCCTTCATGCCACCAGAGGAAAATGTGGAGACTGGTTGAAGGGAAGTGTTTTTTAAGTGAACAGTGAGGTCATGCGATATGAAACAGGAGCATGCTGGCATCGCCACATTACATGTCTCTTTCATGTGAAAATCAATGAGAGTCTAGCCGGGCAGCTGATGAACCACGACAGCCAATTGTGCGCCAATCGACATGTTTATTGCGGTGAAGCTGGCAGTGATAAGGAGTATGATGTCAATGTTTTGTGAGGTAAGGCCCTCACAGTGAGGGGGCGACCAATTGCCTCTCACAGACGGAGCCCAATGAGCCGAGACAAGGGGAGGGCCAATGTATCATCACTCAGAAGGTTCTGACAACAACCATTGAGTGTGAAATACGTGAGGAGATGAGAGGATGGAAAAGTGTGGGGGGAAAAATGGGAAAATACTCTGGGCTCAGACAAGAAAAGCATCCTCAAAAAATATAGGTTATACATACAATCTGTGTCTGTCTCCGAATGATAAAAGGCAGCCCTGAGACTCTGCCTGTTTATGTCAGAAGAATTTGATAAGGAGAGAACTTAAATCAAAACAAAGTAACACAAGAGAAAATGGAAAACAGATTTTTTGTTGCACTGATTTTCCTGGTTAGATCATAGTATTGAAACGCGAAACAGAGGGGTCCTGTAGCATGCATTTCTGGACCTATTGATAATAGTCCTGGGTCAGTTTCTCACAACTGGTAACATTTACCACAACATGATGCTGTCTGTGCAACAGAACACTATAATCAGGAACATGTTTGTGCATTTGGGTGATTACCTGCAAGGCCGGAAAATACTTTCAAGAGGGCACACACAATCCAGATAGTCCAACACATCCTATGTCTTGATACATCACTGACAATGTAAGTAAGTTTCCCTTTAAAGAACTCCTGAACAACAATGGTTTTACTTTCAACTGTGTGCTCTGTGCTCCATCAATCAATTCCCCTCTTTTTAATATTGTTGTAATTTGCGCAAACAGTGATTGGAAGCAAGTGTCTTCTGCATAGTCAGCAACGCATTTCCATGTTGTTTTTGTTTGAGTTGTGTGAGGCACATTTGGTTTAGCCCCAAGACAAGACTGAGTACCACTCTGATGATGGAAGTCAGACTCTACACCAAAGTGTCATTGTTAGATTGTCAGATCCATCAAAATGCATTGCATGTTTCGTTAGAACTGCTTTCACATTGCGATAGTTAGCAATAATTTAAGGAAGGAGTTCATGTGGCTTTGCATTTTTTTCAGAGAGGAATTCCTTTAAGGCTACTTCTGTCAAGAGGAACAGAGTTGGATTTACCAGTGCATTCCCTAACAGTGTCTGTTCACTGACTAAATCAGAGACATTTGTGTGTGCGTCTGTCTCTCTCTATCTCTGTCTCTCTCTATCAGTGTGTGTGTGTGTGTGTGTGTGTGTGTGTGTGTGTGTGTGTGTGTGTGTGTGTGTGTGTGTGTGTGTGTGTGTGTGTGTGTGTGTGTGTGTGCACATCACAATGGACTGGTCAGTCAAATGTCATTCGGGTTGATAAACATCTCACAAGACGTCCATGAAACAAGAAATGTGACTGGCCATCCAATAAGATTAGGCACCTGATAGGATACCAGAGAAACAGAAGGAGGAATGCTGACAGAACAATGACATCTCAATCTTACTACTGGGAGTTGCAATCTGTCAAGCCTCAACACAAGGTTTTTTGCTATATCTGTCCATTGGCTAATCGGCTTAATGACTTGGCTTTGCGTAATATGGCATGACTGGGAGCGCTGTCCTTGTCTGTCTCT
Source organism: Alosa alosa (assembly GCF_017589495.1). NCBI lineage: Eukaryota > Metazoa > Chordata > Actinopteri > Clupeiformes > Clupeidae > Alosa > Alosa alosa. The sequence continues at coordinate 3,750,389 of NC_063196.1, read as the reverse complement.
GGAGAAGAAGCAGACAAGCTGTCAAGCACCTAACTCAGTATGATGACCTTTTGTGGTGTAGACAGAGAACTTTGTGCTATTGCAACATGGCGAAGGAAAAATTATTTCAAAACATACCAGCTTGTGTTTGTTAAACATCGTCAACCAGACCACCTCCTATTAGAGAAAAAAGGTCCTCTCTGATGCCCTTTAAAAGTGGTGATGCTGTTTCCCACACTGTGAAACATTTCAGTACTGCAGTCTCTGCTAAAAAAAGTTAGACGGTTTACTAAGACACCAACCGTCCTCTTTATAAGGCTCTTATAAGGACATTTTTGTCAAAAAGTTTTTGGCAGATTCTTATTCTGTGACAACTTCATAGGTGAGGTGTTTCGTGAAGTTTTATGCATTTTTGGACATGAACTCTAAAGAGGCTTGTTCCACTTATCAATATAACCATGGAATTCTAACCCGTTGAAGCTCAACTACTCAGAATCCAGATAGAACCTAATAATTGCAAGGGGACAAAAATATATACATTCATTTTGTGTGAACCCAGACTAAATTACAGAGGTTAAAATGTGCAATAACTCTGGGTGGTGAGTAACTAGTGTCCAAGCCAGGAGACATATTTATTAGTCACATTTAGAATCCACAGTTGTCTGCAAAAATAGTCGCATTTTGTTTCCTTTGACTGTTAAGAGAGTTATTTGCAAGGTGTGGAAAAAATATCTCCATCCAAAAACGATCTTCTGCTAAGACTACCATGATTGTATTAATCAGCTTTTATAGCTACGCTTTTTACAAGCACAGACATAATGCATTGAGGGCTCATTGTTAATGAGCTATGCTAATAGGATGGCTGTATCCATCACAACCCACTGATTTCCCATATGTACATATTAAAAAAGGTTTGGTGTGGATGGAACAGTATTATTACCAGCAGGCCAGGTAAATAGACATGGAGATTTGGTCTGTCCTTTCCACATTTAACATATAATTTAACAAAATGAACTGTGGTATTCCATGTGTTAGAACTTCTTGAAAGAAATCATTGTACGATTAAGCATTTATTTCCTGAATATCTTGTTAGGGTAGAATTTAGAAATAATAAAACTTTTTCTAATGTTAGTAATGTAGGAAATTCATGTGTAGGCCTACTGTATATCACATGAATAAGAGAACTGAAGTGATGAACTGGCTGGAAAAAGACATGGTGCTTGAGGCTTGGTTAAAACGGAACTGTTCTTCAGTATATCCATCTCCTTCATGTGTCTTTATAAAGTGAGGAATCTACCAGTATACAAACCCAGGAAACAGTTTACACCAAACTATCACAGTCCATCTTCTTGGCAAAAGGACGCTAGCAGCAAGATAGGAAGGATCAGTTTCATTTCATGTGAAAAAAAATGTAAAGAAACTCTCCAAACTCAGTAATTAATACCTACACAATCCATTCCACATTTGTAACCTCTCTTCTGTACCCCTTTTTTCAACTTTCCCACAACAATTGCACAGCCCACCTTGGCCTAAATCGATTAGCCGCCTGGTCTAATTTGAAAGCTGAGACTCTTTAGTTGTTTTGTTCCAAGAATCTCAGCGTAGTTGTGTGAACAATTGCTAACACAAAGGAACAGATAATACAATGACGAAGTTTATTTCTGCAGGAATCATTGATCTCTAAACTGCTTATTCCTATACGTCACTTGCACGACCTCTGAAACATTGATCCTACCAAGAAACACAAATACAATTTCTCCCTACCAAGTCTGATGAAGCTCTGGTCAATATCACAAAGACGAATGAACTTTTCCCAAATTTATTTCTAAATTGACACCAGGTGCCTAGCCCTAGCAAGTATGGGAATTCATAAATCACTGAGAATCAAAGGTCCGCTGCTTCAGAACATTTTCATGCAGCCTAAACTAATAAACTTGGGCTCAAATGAAAGATTTTGCCAAGAATTATAGAATATATATAGAAGCATAATTACCTAAAAGTGATTTTTCAAAATTATAGAAAAAATTGTCTGTCATTTTCTTGCCAACCATAAGGGTGAAATCTCAGGATTTGTCTGGTGTTACCTAAAAAGGGAGGCTACACCAGGCATGTCATTGAAGCGTTTCATTGAATTACTGCAACAATTAGCTTTGATCAATCAGATCGGGCTACACCAGACGTGATAGCAGCGCGTACGTTCCCAAAAAAAATAGACCAGGGGCCTCATTACAGAAACTTCCTAAATCTGAAATCCTACCTTATCTCAGTTTAGGATGCCATTTAGGATTTTTGGTATTACAGAAGCATGTTTCCTAACTGCATGTAGATAAAAATCCAATCTTAACTTAAGATAGGAATTTGGCCATTACAGAACCATCCTCAAAGGAAACCAAACTCAAGAATTTCCTAACTTAGGATGGCACATACCCTGCCCTAAATTCAAAATAACTGCCAAAACTGACTGCAAGTCTTGTTGAGTTGTTGCCTAGCCTATGACAAGATGATGAGCATGACTGTTAGGGACACCATAAAGCATATTTCACTAAATATCAATAGGAAGATAGGATTTTTCCTATAGGACAAGCAGTTAGGATATTTTTGCGTAATGAGGCCCCAGTCTTCTAAAACTATTTTTAGGCGTTGCGAATGGAATGCTTCAGTTACGTGTCCAGTGTAGCCTCCCTGTAAGACCTGATCCACATTATTTAGTTTTCATTTTAAAAACAATGTTTTTAAAACGGAACCGATCTTTGTCCATACAAATGTATTTTCAGCTCCATAATCAAAAAGGTTCTGTGTGCCCAAAACATCCAAGAAAACGTCAAAAGGTCTGAATAATTCAATAGCATAAGCCTACCTTGAATTATACCACAATAGCAATATTTTAGAATGCAGAATTAAACTAAGCAGTAGCTATGGGTAAAGACAGCAATGTAAGCAAAGCTTGTAAATAGTCTTCCATGTTGGTACTAGTCATGGGCGGATTATGAACTTTCGGGCCCCTGGGCCCAGTTCTATTAAGGGCCCCCCACTTATTGTCGTATATGTGGGATGGGGGTTTGGAGGTCTTCCCCCAGAACATTTTTTATTTGTTTGATGTGATTTCCTGTATTCTGGTGCATTATGGGGATGGCCAATACTAAATTCAATCAGATTCATAGCCTACATCCTGATTTGTTGATATTGAGGCAATGATTCCATGCAAAGGCTTGAGCTTCAGGGCCCCCTGACCCCTTGGGCCCCTGGGCCTGGGCCCGGTAGGCCCGTGCAGTAATCCATTCCTGGTACTAGTCACAGATAGCTGATTTCTCATTGTTTTTACCCTGTAAGTTAGCCTTGTAAGTCACAACTCACGACTTTGTAACATTCCATGCAAAATCACGACAAGTCCAACAAACCCTTCTGTGGCTTGTTGTTTATGGGTCTGTGATGTCAAAAACTGTAACTGGGAGAAGAACGAGTTCACGGGTAGCCTAGTACGTAACAAGTTTGACTGCCCAGGGCACTTCCCGGGTAGCCTAGTAAGTTACAAGTTTGACTGCCCAGGGCACTTCACGGGTAGCCTAGTACGTACAAGTTTGACTGCTGTTCCAGGGCACTTTCACGGGTAGAAGGATGTGAAAACACGGGTTACGAGTTGCCTGGAACACACCATGTGAGCACGACAAATCAGATTTGAGTTTTGCGGTTCTGCCTGTCCACATTGAAACGTGAAACTGGAGTTTTCAGACTAAAATTGTGGCCAACAGTTTACCCATTTCAGGGGCTCAATACCTTGCTGAATATTTTGAATTAACAGGAAGTGAGCTCTAGTGAATGGTCAGTGTAGTGCCGCTTTTGATACCTAGATAGCTGTATTGCCAAACAAATGAATTGATGCAAAACTACTAGCACAACGTTCTACAGGTGTGCATCACAAAAACTATTGGCAAATCAATGTGCTCTTGAATCATTCTTGTTGTAGTTCTGTCCTATGGTTATATGGTGCCACAGGGTAACCACAAAGCCCACAATGTATTACCTAACAATGCATTACCTTGAAAAAACTTGAAAAAATTGAAAAAAATGGGATGTAATAACCCACTACTTAGCAAGACAGAGCATCAAATTAACCAAACAAACCAAATAAATCACATTAGTGTCAGTTAATTTGGGTGATTTTGTTCATTATTCATTACCATGTCCTTATTTGTTCATATGATTACTGAGAACGTTTGGTAAAAACAATAAAAACCCAATAGCCAGGCAATTGCGTCCAAAGTGTTACACATTTTAGCTGGGTTTAAATCCATGATACAGCCTCTTGGGCCTAATCACTTAATTAAGTCATTTTCATGTCAGCATGGCTGTACTAGAGTGAATGTGAATAAACACTCATTGGAAGACCTTGGGATGTCCATGTTGCTCTCTGATTACTCTACCAAGAGATTCTAATATTATTATTTGGCAATGGGCTGACCCATAGTTTTTATTGCTGAGTTCAAATTGCAACCATCTGGAGAAATTTTAAAAAAGTTACATTTTTGAATCCTAGTGTTGAGTGCAAAGCTGGGACGGTACTACATGAGAAACGTTTGAGGGGGAAAGGTTTATGGCGAAACATCTTCAAGCAACTCAGTGATGATCGGTTCCCTTTCCACTGCATTCATAACCATTTTATTGCATTCTTTTGCGTGACAGTTTGTTGCCAGCAACAACATAAAAGTCCCATGGATTCCTGTAAGCCCCTACCTCAGAAGTGGGAAGCAGCAATGACCTCAAACAGATGATGAGGAGTCGCATAGTACACACTCTAGTCTACAACGACGCTCCTCCATCAGTACCATATGGAAAATATTAGCCACTTTGTCTTTCATCCATAGTAAATAATTCAGACCTTGTTAATGGGAAAGCTTGACTGAAAGACAATGCTGATGTTCCTCTTGTTCGCCTATTATTTGGCCATCATTATTTCCTTTTTGGAAGCTTACTTGATTAATTGCATATTTTTGATCTTTTTACACACTTAAATGACAGTGTCTGTTGTGCAGACATTGGATAATTGAGCTTATGATCTAGGGATTGCAGGCTTTCCTACAAGCACAACACATAGGCTACTGTATAGATTTATTTTTAAATGATTTTACCTTGTGTGTTTTATGTTTCCTTTTTTATTATGATCTTTACTTTTTAAACTATTCTTCAACTGTTGCCCTTCTGCTTTTATTTGCTATTACTTTTGCTTAAAGAAAATTGTGTAAAGCACATTGAATGACCTCTGTGTATGAAATGTGCTACAGTATATAAATAAACTTGACTTGAACACATACTGTATAGATAAATAGGAATATTATCAAATATGCTAGAAATACATCATTCTGTCAATGTCTGGATTCATAACACCTAGAAAAGCATGGTGTGCTATTCATTTGCATTGTGCCTGTATCCAAGCACTTGCTAGGGTTCTCTCAGGATGTATGTTTTTTTCTGGACCAAATGGAGGTGAGAATGAAAACAGAACTGCAGACTTAGAATGTCAACTTTGGGTTCTTGAATTACCTCCATAAGAGTTACATAACTTGGATATGGGAGAAAGTAAATAAATAAATGCTACATTCTACAACTTTGTATACTATCGGTGGAGAGAGTATTCTTTGTATTAACATCCTGGCATAGATCCTCATTCTCCTATTCCTTCTCTTTGTGGTATTCAGACTGTGGTCTGAAGTCAAAGCTCACCAATGAACTAGTAAACATTAAGAGATGTGTTACAGCATGTTTAAGAAAAGTAATCCAGCCACATTCTGTTCAAGTATGTAATGTTGGACATCTACTAGTTTCCACTGACACATCCATGTTGTGACAGTTTGTGTCAATAGCCTCTGATTGTTAAGATCTGTCATTGTGATAGACCAATGATTTAAAAGGTCAGCATGTGTCAACATTCCAGCCAATTTCCAGACATATTTTTTCCTCCAGCCACCAGCCAAGTCATTTTTAAATGTATATTATAAAGACTTATTTTTGACAGGTTGCATCTTATGGCAATAGGAACATCTCTACTCTGTTTTGAAATGCAATGGAAATATAATTTCCATTTTTATAAACACTAAAGTTACACTTCACCTACTTTTATGCCTTCATAAATGAATGTGAAGGTGGCCTAAAACTAAATAGACACCCCCAGCTACTGGTGGTAAAAATAGTCTTGACTTCAGACAGATGAGTAAGCTCCGCCACATACCTTTAGGCATTTAATGTGATTTCCATTTGTTTCTCAGTCCTAAGAGGAAAATGTGAATGGCTGGCAAAAGTCAAAGGCTAATTATCATAAAAGTCTGCCATACACATGAGTCACAATCCAAGGACTTGTCAGGGCTATCTATCTGGCCTGCCGCAGGTAGAGCGCAATGAACTTGGAAAGCCTCGGCGAGGATGAGTCAGTCCTGCTGATAATCATTAGGAGTTTTTCCCCCAGAGAAGTCCTGACATGCCACACTGTTCAGTCCACAGGGGTTTGGTGTAACCATCAAAACAGTCTAGCCCGGCCATATTGATGGGATAGCACACTGTGTCTTATTTGTTTTGAGATACTTCTTTCCACTCTCTAAAACAAACAGCAAACTACACACACACACACACACACACACAGGTTTCAGCCACCCTGTGGAAGCTACCAAACAAAAACAGCAAGCACAAGCCTTTAATTGAATCCATCTTGCTTCGGCTTTGTTTTTAGAAAGCACACCAAAGCACACATCTACACAAAGGGCTTTGGCTCATCTGTGAGGTCCAGACCGTTGGAGGTTGGGGTGAGGGAATGTACAGTAAGTCATTGAGGGCTTGGTCTGCAGCTGGAGAATGCCCAGAGGACCTAGCATCAGCGGCACTGGCCATTGAGTGTGTAATAGCAACATTAGGCCCTCATCTGTCATTGCTTATCACTAACCCCCGCCCCTACACACACACACACACACACACACCCTCGCCAAAAACGTGTGGAAAGTGTGCCCGTGTGACGTTTCCACACAGCGTGCCTCAAAGATGCCTATTCACGTTTGCTTTGCCTTCCCTCCTGCCTTTCATCTGGCCACAGATGTGGAGAAGGAAGGAAGGGGGGCAGGTTCACGCCGGGTAAGCAGATGATGCAGACCAATGAGCAGGGTTGGTGGAGGCCAATCTTTTTTGCGTAGTAACAAGCAACCGAGGACATTCGCGATTGTTGAACTTGTTCACACGGCGTGTGGAGTCGCAATGGTCCATCTCATTGCGGAGGCTCTGGTGTATTGTGTGCTGAGGATGTGTGGGAGACTAGGGGCCTGTAAACCAGCCAACACTGCATTTTATATAGGGCAGGGCAGCCCAGTGGGGATCACACTTACGCTGGGCCTTTAGCTTTGCATTTATGTCAGGCATAGTTTCCGAGTGATGATTAGGTCTCTATTCCTCTCTATGTCTTTTTCTCTGCTTTCAGTAAATGGAGAAAACCATGGAGACAGTGCATTATCATAACATAAGTCCAATGGAATGTATAGCTTTCATGCTCATGAATATACAACTGTGACATATGGCATTAACATACACGACTCATATGGGGTTGTAGTAAAGACCATGGTCTCTGACTGAAAAATAATTTATTTTACATGTACTCTGTGCGTTTAATGCTCTCTGGAAAATGATTGCTTGGTTCACCAAGCATTGAGGCCGACTCATTTTAACTGAAGATTTATTCAAACGGGCTCCAACAGAGAAAAGAGGATTGACTGGACCGCAATGTGTTGCGCCACAGCAGGGATTTTGCAAGACAGACAGGGAAGCGGAGAGGGTTGCTGTTGCCAGAGGGGCCTGACTGTGGAAAGTTCAACGCGGCCCTTGATTAGAGCGTACCTTAGTGTCCTTCATCTGGATGGGGCCCAAGAACAACGGCGACGACGACTGACCTCACTCGCTCGCCCGCTCACAACGGGTGCAGTGACTGCTGTGGCGCTGCTCGCACAGGCTCAAATAAGAGAGGGGGGCGGCAGACGGATTACTGTATGTCAATGTTAAAAGCCCAGCTTTGAGTAAATATGTGTCAACATTCATGTTTCAGACGGAAAAGGAACACTGGTTTGTTTGAAGAGTGAGTCAGAGGCCGACCGCTCTCCTCTGCTCCTCCTGTTCATGCGGGGGAGTGCCGGTAAAAGGCCTGGCTTCTCACCGAGTCCTGTGAACCCGTTTCAAGAGAGCACTTTTCCACCATACTTTGCATGTGTTTCAACACGATTGTCTGGGTTGGGATTCACAATAGTTTTGGATCGTCGCTACAAAGCAGCTGCTGCTTTTTTGAAGACTGGCTCATGAGATAGACTCATGAGCCTTTTCAACACTTGGAGCCTCCTGTCTGTCAGTTATGGGTGAGGCAAAGAAAGCAGTCGCACAAGCACCTCACAAGTCTAGTGCATGCAAAGGAAGACCAAAGAGCATAAATCAAACGTTTAAACGGTGATGGCGGCGTTAACGCTTTACAATTTTTGTTGTTGTTTCATTTCCACAGCAACCTGTCTCTCGTCAAGACCTCAGGAGGCCATCTTTTGCATCTCTGGAGGTGGGAAAAGACCTCAGGAGGCCATCTTTTGCATCTCTGGAGGTGGGAAAAGACCTCAGGAGGCCATCTTTTGCATCTCTGGAGGTGGGAAAAGACCTCAGGAGGCCATCTTTTGCATCTCTGGAGGTGGGAAAAGACTCTCCCCCCTGGCTTGTTATCTGGCTGCCACTCTATCCGCGCTCAGCTCCTGAGCCAATTGGGGTTATGAAGAATGTAATGGAAACAGAGCTAATGTCAGTGTGTAGGACCCAAGCCCGTGTGCCCACTGAGCCAATGAGCAAACTCAGCCAAGAAAAAAAAAAAAAAAGAGAAAACAAGGACAGAGCCATGAGGGAACCATTAAAACTGTTTTATGTGTTTGTTTATGTAATTTTGAGAAGGGAACAAACAAAAAGAATTTGAAGCACGCACTAATGCTATCCCCACGCTTGTTAAACACAGATAGTTTCAGTTGTTTTACAGGTAAAAGCCTGTCAGACTGCCGCGCTCCGGGCCACAGTCTGATGACAGTTTTATCTGCGATGATGTAATCATGATGATGTAATCCATGAAGGGTGGCCATGAACCCCAACGATCCAGCCACAAGGTTTTGGGACACGTTCAAGCGGTTACTCAGTGTATTAACCAGCTGAAATGCACAGTGACCAGCCATTGGTTCCAGATATTTAGCGCTCAGTGGTTTAAGGACCTGTGTAAAAACCTCTGGAATGGTTCCTTTCCAAGAAAGCTGCAAGGAAGTCAAGACATTTTAAGGCTTGCTGTCATAGCCACAAGTCTTGGCGTTTCATTTTATTTCATTTCTATTTATTTATTAAATGCACCACATAATGACTTTCCTTTGGATATCAGATGGACTAAGTGATTGAGACATGATACGTCAGATCATATGTCACCTCCTAAGATTATTTTAGTCAAATATGCAGTGCATGCACTACTTTGGTGCGTAATGCATTTCAGATTTTCAAGTGAAAAATATCAAGAATGTTCAAGTCGAATTGAAGTTTAAGTGTTAGGGAAGAAAAAAAACATTGTTCACATTTTATTGTATTCCATCAAAGTATGAATAAGCACTACTTTTATTCCAATAGTGTTTACTAATGGAAAGTGATTAATGAACCTGTTAGATGTTTCATTGAGGTCATCAGTATTTCCCAGCATTTTAATATTCATTCTTCCAAGCAATCAGTCCGGTGGTGTTTCCTCAACACTCTCCACCGCAATACAATTCCTGAAAGCAATAAGGCATGGCCAACCCTGTCTGCGGAGAATTTCAACATGGCGTAGTTGGAGTGGTGTCTGAAAAATACATTTTTGAATTGGTAGTGATTATTGGCCAAACTCCAGAGTTTCCTTTCAGCATGTTTTATTTTGTGCTCAGTATTTTCCTTCAGACCCTGTGAACTGTAATATATCAACCACTGGCATAATCCAAAGATACATTTAGTCATTGCTTTCTCCTGTTTAATTTGTGAAAGATCACATTCATCTTTGACATTTGGGAGAGTAACGTTACCTTAAGAATAATTTAATCTGTTTAATGAAGGGAATACATTGTATATCTAAATGATTTTACTGAAATTAAAGTTTAGATTTATAGAATGTTGATAAGGATGAATTTTTGAACAGCAATATTATCCAGCTGTTCCTTGTTTATGACAACATAGCACAGCTTTAACTTGGCAAATCACTAACAACTTTAACACTTCCCCTTAACAAGAGAATAGATTTCCTTTTGCAACAGCTAATAAACCTAACCTTCTTTCTTTGAGTGCCAAGAGTCAAATTCAGAACACATTACACAAATAGTTTCAGGCCATTTTTTAAAACAATTAGTCTGTTTGTGTCTTTATTTGTTTATTTGCTACCTTATTTAATCTGATTGAATCATTCTTCTCAGTAACCACCTGTAGACCAAACGCATTGAGTACATGCTGATGAGGGCTGGGTGCGTTTGTTAATTGCATAACCACACGGTATGCTGTCTCTGTGCGCAGGAACATTGTAATCATTCAGATCATTCTAATCAGCAGTTTGTTTACTCCACACCGTGATGGAATGGCCAATAAAACCTCAGAGGACATGATGGATGCGTAGCTGTTCTAAAGGCATTCTCTATTCCCTAACCAACTGATATCTATATACTGAACAATTATTCGTACTGTTGAGTTTCTGCCTTTAAAGGGGTTGGTGCATATTGATAACTAATGTGGGAGGTGGTAGATTAGCAGTGATAGCATAGTGGCTAAGGAGCTGGGCTAGCATGCAGCAGCCAGAAAAAGTTGTGGGTTCGATTCCGGCTGCCATCATTGTGCCCTTGAGCAAGGCACTTCACCTTGAGTTGCTGCGAGGAGACTGGCCCTTGTAATAATTGATATAAGTCGTTTTGGATAAGAGTGTCAGCCAAATGAATGAATAAATAATTTATGTTTGGGTAAGTATAACTGTATTTAGGATAATAAACTCATCATAGCTGGAATCCTCATTGGAAAATGATCATAATGTGTTATCATATTTATAGCACCCTCAGCCGTTTCTGATGAGTCATAATGGCCTTACCACCTGTTTCTGCACTCTCAGCCTGCTGAAACTGTGGAGGATGCACCATCCATCATAGCTGTCACTATGTAACGTAAATCCATATCATGTACTGTACTTCAGCATACTGTTACAAAATTTTGTTTAACAACAGAATTTATCTTCAATGTAAGGAAATCCAAGCATGAAGTAGTATTATGCTTCATTTAGCACCTAAATGAAGACTGTACAAGTAGTAGGCTAGAGAAACATCCTCTGGTATGGATGCAGGATTTTTTCCATGGTGAGGAAACATTATTCAATCTTTTCATTCAAAATAAAAGCCATGATGGAGTGGCAACCAAAGCAGCCCATTTGTTGTAGAGCTGTCATTTCATTTCCCTTCAATCATAGCATCAGTGGTTTTCTTCTGTTTTATTTCTTTCTTTTTTAAATCATTTGGCAAAGAAAGATTTTTCAACCATTTCATTCAAAATCAGAGCCATGATGAATGAAGCACAGTGGCAGCCAAAGTAGTCCATTTGTACTCCGTTTATTGTAGAGCTCCTGTAATTTCATTTCCCTTTAAACATCATGGCATCAGTGTTTTCTGGCAACTGGGGTCATTAGAACAAAGCTGCTGGAAAGTTCTCTGTATTTAT